>NC_060148.1:155193355-155495501 GCF_021461385.2 Schistocerca piceifrons
ACATTTCTTCAAAAGTAAATCTCTGAAAAATATGAAATTAAAGTATTTTGCCATTGGCTCTGCATGGAATGTTGAATGTTTCGTTATAATATATTCAGTCACTCAACATCTATTCGTATACTGTGGACTGTTAGACATCAGCAGTATTAGGTACAAATGTAATACCTATTGGTAACATGAAATTTTCTGCTGGACTGCAAATTGAACCTACATTTCTCTCTTGTTGTGAGGAAATTTCCGTGAAGTTCTGGGTTTGCAGACGGATGTTACTGAACCAGTGTTCTGACTGCATAACGTCCAGCAATGTGAACAGGATGAATACGTACTGAATATTCATCTGTCCTAGAAACCTCAGCAAAGATTCACTGTTTGTATGTTTGTTGTTGTTGTTGTTGTTGTGGTCTTCAGTCCTGAGACTGGTTTGATGCAGCTCTCCATGCTACTCTATCCTGTGCAAGCTTCTTCATCTCCCAGTACTTACTGCAACCTACATCCTTCTGAATCTGCTTAGTGTATTCATCTCTTGGTCTCCCTCTACGATTTTTACCCTCCACGCTACCCTCCAGTGCTAAATTTGTGATCCCTTGATGCCTCAAAACATGTCCTGCCAACCGGTCCTTTCTTTTTGTCAAGTTGTGCCACAAACTCCTCTTCTCCCCAATTCTATTCAATATCTCCTCATTAGTTATGTGATCTACCCATTTAATCTTAAGCATTCTTCTGTAGCACCACATTTCGAAAGCTTCTATTGTCTTCTTGTCCAAACTATTTATTGTCCATGTTTCACTTCCATACATGGCTACACTTCATACAAATACTTTCAGAAATGACTTCCTGACACTTAAATCTATACTCGATGTTAACAAATTTCTCTTCTTCAGAAATGATTTCCTTGCCACTGCCAGTCTACATTTTATATCCTCCCTACTTCGAACATCATCAGTTATTTTACTTAATAAATAGGAAAACTCCTTTACTACTTTAAGTGTCTCATTTCCTAATCTAATTCCCTCAGCATCACCCGATTTAATTTGACTACGTTCCATTATCCTTGTTTTGCTTTTGTTGAAGTTCATCTTATATCCTCCTTTCAAGACACTGTCCATTCCCTTCAACTGCTCTTCCAAGTCCTTTGCTGTCTCTGACAGAATTACAATGTCATCGGCAAACCTCAAAGTTTTTATTTCTTCTCCATGAATTTTAATACCTACTCCGAATTTTTCTTTTGTTTCCTTTACTGCTTGCTCAATATACAGATTGAATAACATCATGGAGAGGCTACAACCCTGTCTCACTCCATTCCCAATCACTGCTTCCCTTTCATGCCCCTCGACTATAACTGCCATCTGGTTTCTGTACAAAGTGTAAATAGCCTTCGCTCCCTGTATTTAACCCCTGCAACCTTCAGAATTTAAAAGAGAGTATTCCAGTTAACATTGTCAAAAGCTTTCTCTAAGTCCACAAATGCTAGAAACGTAGGTTTGCCTTTTCTTAAACTTTCTTCTAAGATAAGTCGTAATGTCAGTATTGCCTCACGTGTTCCAGTATTTCTACGGAATCTAAACTGATCTTCCCCAGGGTCAGCTTCCACTAGTTTTTCCATTCATCTGTAAATAATTTGTGTTAGTATTTTGCAGCTGTGGCTTAATAAACTGATTGTTCGGTAATTTTCACATCTGTCAACACCTGCTTTCTTTGGGATTGGAATTATTATATTCTTGTTGAAGTCTGAGGGAATTTCAGCTGTCTCATACATCTTGCTCACCAGATGGTAGAGTTTTGTCAGGACTGGCTCTCCCAAGGCCGTCAGTAGTTCTAATGGAATGTTGTCTACTCCTGGGGCCTTGTTTCAACTCAGGTGTTTCAGTGCTCAGTCAAACTCTTCACGCAATATCGTATTTCCCATTTCATCTACATCCTCTTCCGTATCCATAATATCGTTCTCAAGAGGTTCTAGGCGCTACAGTATAGAACCGCGCGACCGCTACAGTCGCAGGTTTGAATCCTGCCTCAGGCATGGATGTGTGTGATGTCCTTAGGTTAGTTAGGTTTAAGTAGTTCTAAGTTCTAGGGGACTGATGACCTCAGAAGTTAAGTCCCATAATGCTCAGAGCCACACTCAGCTGATGATACACAGCTTCTTATTTGTCGTGTGTTCAGTTCTTTTCCTTTGATTCTTTCCACACATCACCTCTCCTCTGCTTGTAACTTCAGATTGATCAGTCTGTGTGAGTACGTAATGGGCTCTGAAAAGAAACACTAAGTTCTTCTAGATATGCTGTTTGGTTTGTCATTTCGGAATGGCATGATCTTGAAGAAATTGAACAAGCAGAAGTAGCAACCGTTATGACCAGTGCTTGATTTGTAAAGTAGTAGTAGTACCAGTACTGTGACCTACCATGGACAGTTTTTTAATTAATGTCTTAAAACATTATTTTAATGGTTTTGTATCAGTATGGTATACCATCACAAATCAAGCACTGGTGATAACAGCAAAAGCAACTGTCTGGTTTAAAATAGTCACACTGACAGTACCTGGATTGCCCTGTCATCTCACAGCAATAAAGAAGGAAGATTGTTTGACAATATTATAGAAAGGATAGGTGCTACTCATTATATAATGGAGATGCTGATTCACAGTTAGGCACAACAAAGATTGTCAAACAAAGCTTTCAGCCAAACAGGCATTCACCACAATTAGACAACATATATTTAGTATCTCCACTATGTCATGAGTAGCAACTACCCTTTTCATAACATTGGCTTTATTACATAATGGATTTTCCATTGTGTGAAGATTAGTGTTTAATGTACCAATGACGACAATAGGAAGGACAGACTATCAGGTGTCTACGGACAGAGCTTATCTCTTACTATGTGGTCTCCATCAAGATGGACACAATCTTCCTCAAGGCTTTTTGCATCAGATCTGTGACTGAGTAGGGGCCAACTGAATGTTGCCTCATACTAAATTAGTGATAAGTAAAGAAAATAAACGGGGGAAATTTGTTCAATGCATAAATTTGAAACTAATATTAAATTAACAGATTCTTTGACGAAAAGTTGGCTTACACTACACAAAGTGGTTTTGTAGTAGGTTTTCTTCTTTATTGAATTTCAAGACTGTTTCTGTTCGTCAGTATGTTTGAGAATTATTCCCAAACTAAATGTATATACAAAAAAGATTTTAGTGGAAACTAGTAAGTTTGATTTCATGGCTATTATTTATTTCCATTTATCTGCTTTCCTATCCTGATTTTCTTCAGCTGCCATATGTGGCACAGCTGTTTCTGCCAGAATGATGGATTTTCATTTCCTTAAAATGCAAATGAAGGTGTAAAATATACTGCTTAAGTCAAACAAGGTTAAAAAAATATGGAAATTCCATGTAACTGCAACAGAATGAAATACTGTATAACTGTAGCTTCAGTAGTTATATGAGGCTATTTGTCTGTATGGAGGCTGAGAAGCTGGAAGACTGCAGTGAAGTGTAGGAAGGCTTGCAGAGAATCAACAATTGGTGGAGTGTCTTGCACTGTGAATATCTGTCAAGACAGATCTCCATGTTTATGCACCACTTTCTAGTGAGCAATAGTTTGCCATTGAAGAGATCATTCCAATTTCCATCAGCTGAAATCTTGGTACAAGAACTGCTCTCCACACAACAATGACCTGTGTCTGTGTAAATTTTTCCATTCATGCAAAAGCAAAATCAGTTATGTTGTATTTGTTTCTTCAGTGATAGTATGTTTATAGGTAATAAGTTTCCAGTGATATTACTGTGAGAGAGTTACAGAATATGAAATGGGTTGTTGCTAAGACTGTGAGTTCGTTTGTTTATCAGGTGCATAGTACAATGGTGTAATTTCTTAATCAGAGGCCATCAACTGGTTTGGACATAAACCTACAAGATTGAAGTCACTTCTTTTGTCTTAGATGAATACAGTTTAAAATAATGTAACACATCATACAGATATATTACTTACTTGGTTTATGCTTCTGGAGCAAACGTTGTGAGAATTTCAGGTCTTCTGATGGTCTTGGCAATAATTTACTTATTTCTGCAAACATGTTTGGGAAAAATAACTTCCTAATAGAGACTCTGCTTCTGTGTATTTAACAAGATAATATTAATGACAAAATTTCTGTGATTGAAATGGAAATGTCTAGTTGGGGGCACTGACTTGATTGTGTAACTTAAGCTATAGCTATTGTAAATGTAAATGATGTGGTTGAGAGATGGTTATGACAGTTCACTTCATGGTGTATGGCTGGTGAGTGCCATGACTAGACTTTTGTGAGGGGATTTTTCTTTTTTTTGTGTGTGGCGGTGGGGGGGCTCATGTGAAAGTTTAAATGGTCATCTCATACCTGTAACTGAGTAGGCTGATGACAAAACAAAAATATAGTACCACTGTAGTTTATTTGTTGCAGTAAACGTGATGCAGCAATAGGGTTTCAATGGCTGGCTGATAGCTCTCCTGCTATGCAGTGCTGTGATGGGAGACCTCAGCAACATATTTTGACATGCATCTGGCTGCTGGTGTTAGGCACTTTTCCAGATCACTGAACCCCATTCACAAGAGTTTCACTAAGATATTGATGGCAATGATACAATTAATTTTGAAACACACACTGCCTGAGAAAGGAGAGAAATATAATTATGATTTTGGCTGAGAAGTTGCTGAACATATCAACAATGTTTTGTGTTCAGTAGCTGCAGAAGACTGTTATCGTAAAGATTGCTATGCTAAATTAGTGTCTAACCCCTCCTCTGTTTGAAATGGGGACCACTCTCTTGGTACCAAGTTTGATGCCACTTTGCAAGAAGTATGCAATTTTCTAGATTCTTCAGAGAAATCCCAATTTTCAGTGTAGGATTTATTGTAGAAAGTCAATGAATGACTCCCAGACTGAGATACAATTACTATAAAAATGCTTCGAATACAAATTGACTGTACATTACAGTTATGGAGTCATTTCACAAATATTCAATGATCTGAACTCAGGGCAAAGGCAACCTATCCACATTCCTTCAGAACCTCAATACCATTTCTCCTATCTGCTTCACCTGGTCCTCCTCTACACAATGTACCACCTTCCTGGAAGTTGACCTCCACCTCTCTGATGGCTCCATCCACACCTCAGTCAACATCAAACTCATTAACCACCAATATTTCAACAGCTACTATCCCATTAACACAAAAACAATTTCCCCACATACAGCTTAGCCACCTGTGGATGACATATCTGCTCTGAGGATAACTCTCTTGCCCTGTATGCTGAAGGGCTCACAAAGGCCATCGCAGACAGCAACATTCCCCCAATCTTGTCCACAAATAAATTTCGACTGCCATATCCTCACACACCTGCAATCCTCCCACCATCCTCATGAATCATTTAAAAGGAACGCCCCCTCATCACCCATTATTACTCTGGACTGGAACAAGTGAACCATATTGTCACCAGGGCTTCATCTCTCTGCCTGCCTTGAAAGAAGAACATCCTACCCAAGATCCTTCGCACCCCTCCTAAAGTGGTGTTTCATTGTCCACCCAACCTACACATCATCCTACTGAATCTCTGTGCCACTCCCACTCTCAACTGCTTATTACAGAGATCATATACATGTGGTAGACCAAAATACAAGTTCTGCCTCATCCACACACCTAGCACCTACTAATCTAGTCATGTCACTGGCTTATCCTACCCCATCAGAGGCTGGGCCACCTGTGAAAGCAGCCATCACATACCGGCTCTGGTGCAGTCACTGCACAGCTTTCTTTATTGTATGACTATCAACCAGCTGTCCACCAGGATGAATGGCCACCCCCAAACTATGGCAAAAAGGAAAGTAGACCATACTTGTGGCACAATGTGCAGCTGAACATAAAATGGTTGATTTTAATGGCTGGTTCACAACCCAGATTATGTAGATCCTCCCCTCCACCACTAGCTCTTTTGAACCACACAGACCAAAATTATCCTTACAACATATTCTGTGTTTATGAAATTATCCCGGCCTCAACCTACAGTAACCTGCTGTCCCCACATCCTCAACCCAACAATTTTTGTCCCCTCCATCCTGTCACACCCCCCAAGTTAAATTGCTTTCAGCATGTGCCCCTTCCCACTAGCTGCTACAATTGTGCCAGCTCATATACCTGCCACCCCTCCCTCCCCACATTCCTAGCTGGCAAACTGGCCATCTCTGTCCGAGCTACTAGCTACCTATTACCAGATCTCCCTGCCCTCCCACCTCCTTTCCCTCTACCCACCCTGCTTGACACTGCCACACCGCAATCAGCTCACCTGCCACAAAATCAAAATAGCACTTACACTGTCAGCGTGGAGAGAGGGAGAGAGAGTGAGTGTTTGTTTTTGTTAGTCTAGCTCATCAAAGGATAACTCTTAAAGCTAGCAAGTTTTCTTTCTTTTGTTTGTGACAATCAACAACTCAATACTTCTATTTTTCAGTGAGTGGTCTCCTGTAATCCTAATGTGTTCATCTTGGTTAAAATATGCATATGAACTTCTTTGAACAGAATTTCACTATAAATATTTTTTGTCATAATAGATGTTTTCAAAAGATGAACTGTTTTTCATAAAAACAGAAAAATGAATGTCAAAAAATTGAATTAAGGGGTGGTGGAGGTAGACGCTCACCCACTAGGGGAGAGAACTTTTCTGTTTCTCACCATTACATCCAGTATGACTATTTTCCTAAGGTTTCAAAAGCTTATAAATTATTTCCCCTATTGATCTTAATTTGCCTGGGGTATAAGAAAGGTGGCAAGCTACAAGTTTTCCATTGATTATTCTTAACTGTTTTTTTAAAAAATAATGTTATCTCAAGGAAATAACACAGATAAATAACTATCAACTATATTCCCTGAGTAACACAAATTTAGAACCATGGGTATGGCATGTCATTAACAACATTGCTTAACACTGTATCTTACTTTTATTGATATTAGCAAACACAAATTGCTCCATTGCTATCCTAGCCCCCACAAAATTCAAGGTAAGGACATTATCATCCTTATCCCCCCGCCTTCCACCATCAGGAGGAGGAGCAAGATGTTTGACAGCATACAAACTACCCTTTCCAGCCATAAGTTTTAAAATCTTTTATTTTTTTATTTATATCGCTTTTCTTGCAAAAAGCGGGGAATTTCTCGTGTCAATCTTCCCACTGTAAGTTATTTCTTTAGGTTGCTGTTACAAATTTTACACACAAATAACACATATAGCTAAAGAAAAGACAAGAACAATGAATTTGTATGTGGTACATGCATAGCTAAATAAAATATTATAAGAAAATGGGAAGTGAATAATGTTATGCCTTTGGGTTTTTTCATTGGGTTCCAGCCTTAGCTGGGACTAATATTTTCCTTTCCAGTATGGTAGCCAAAATGGTCTGCCATGCTGTAGCACAGATGACTGTCTTCAGTGTGTTTTTTTTTCTTTGAAGTTGCTAATATTATGATTCAGTTCTTCCTGCTGTGCCAGTTACACTTTGTATTACTTTACTTCATCAGTTATCACTGTTTCGTCAATCTTCGCTATTCAAGTTGAACTGACTCTATCCTCTCAAGTCGTGCAGTTGGCCAACATCATCTTGCCTTTCATATCAGAGTGATCATTGTGGATGTCCACCTGGGATGTCAGTGTCTCTCATTTGCTCACAGACCTGCATCAATCACGATTCTGCTTGTGCTCGCCAGTGGTGGGCTGATCAGTAGGTGGCAAGCCTCCTTCGGTAGGGGCCAGGCTGCTTCCAACTCAGCAGATCGTATGCTCCTCACAATGAAATTGTATAGGATTCCCAATGAAGTACGTCAATGAATGTGAGGATTCTCATTGTAAATACGTCAAATCCATGTTCACCTACAGTATATTAATGAACTAGAAATATGTAATTTAAAAGAGGTGTATTATTTTAAATTTGATTACACAGAACTTTACAAAATCAACATAAGACTGTTCCCACACCTAAACATGGGAAGTAACATTATTATCAGATGTTGCTCCATCCACCTCAACTACTGAGTATTGTCTCAACGCTATCAGACTATGCCCAAAAACTGATGCTGCATGCTTGAGGAATGTGCATAAAATACAGCAGAAGACATCATTAAGTGCTTTAAGAATGGCTACAGATTTTTGGCTTATTTAAGATACACGGGCAGGAAGAATATGTTATGGCAGTGCTCAAAAAATGACTGTATTCCAATCATGGGATAGTAAGTAAAATATATAAGATTTGCAAAATGAATATCTTACAATGTGCACATTTAAGGTAGTTTTATTGTTCCTGTCAACATGTGAAGAATAGTTCTTGGTACATTTCTTGAGTTTCATACTTTGTGGCCATTATTTGGATGCAGTTTTAAAGTCTTATTCTGAAGTGTGTATAAAGATTTTTCTTTTATTAACGACTCATTTTCTGAAGAATTTGCTTCTATTCTACATTAAAGTCATAAACATGCTAATCAACAATGGTTAATGTAGTGTCTATTCTTGTTAGCAGATAACAGTACTCACTGTAATTTGTACAGTGTTGATAGCATATCTACACATGGTAATGTGATAATTACAATTATATTTTTACAGATTTATTATGCACCAAGAGTAAAGATGAGCAAAATGTGGAGTTATAATTGTATTAAACATTACAGTATTGATTGAGATTTTATTACACTGGCATTCATTGTCTAATATTCCACGTTCAACTTGGTTTGCAGGGACCAAGGGCATAAGGTATATTGCATTAGTAACACCACTGACAAAGTACTGCCAAAGGATGTGATTTTTGCCTTGAGGGAGTATCCTGTACAGCCTGCTTCCTGTGTTGAAATACATATCTAATACTCTTTAATTGTGGGAAAGCAATTTCTAAATAGCCAATTTTTTTTAATCAGTGATTTTGTAACACTGAAATAAAAAATATTGCAAACATACAAATCTGCTGGGAGTGATAATACTACACAGGAAACATAAATATTTGGAGCCCATAATGATTAAAAATTATTTTCCATTTAATGTTTTTTGTGTAAACATGCTGAAGTCTGTGAGTTATGTAATACACCAAGGAACATGTGGAAGACAATTGTGCCCTAGTTTCCTTTGGCCAGAACACAATAAAAAATGAGACCAATATTATTTTTGGCCAGTGGCCTTGCTGCAGTAGTAACACCAATTCCTGTCAGATCACTGATGTTAAGAGCTGTTGGGCTCGGCTAGCACTTGGATGTGTCACCATCCGGGTCTGCTGAGTGCTGTTGGCAAACGAGGTGCACTCACCCCTAGTGAGGCCTATTGAGAAGCTGCTTGACTGAGAAGTAGCGACACTGGTCACGAAAGCTGACAATGGCTGGGAGAGTTGTGTGCTGACCACATGCCCCTCTGTATCCACACACGGTGATACAAATTTATATTTGATACCCTTTAGAAGCAGTCGTGACATTTTGTACTGATGCACAAATCCATGAGGATATCACACTTAAAAGGATTGGCTGCAACTGCAATTAATTTATTCGGGAATCTTGGATACATTTAGTTATACAGCACAGCATTCATTACATTTTGTTATAAGGGTAAACTTCCATCCATTTGAACCTTTCACAGTAATCAAACCTAGTTGCATCTCTGTAATTTTTATCCCAGCCACTTCCCCCCAGTACCAAAATGACTTGGTGGTTCCTTGCTGCCTCGGGGTGTCCCAACAGTCAGTCCCATTTTTTAGTTGTGCCATTAATTTCTCTTCTTACCAAATTTATTCAGTACCACCTATTTAGTTATCCGGTAGACCCATATAATCTTCACGATTCCTCAGTAACACTACATTTCAGATGCTTTATTCTTATGCAAATTGATTTTCAGGTTATGTAAATGCCTAATTTATCACCCTAAGTGAACACTGACATATGAGATTGAATAGGCATTTTGTTGCAATGACTGATCAGTAGTGTAAACAGAGGATTAGGTTAGGGTGACTAGGTGACAGTTCGGTTACTTGTGGCCAAGCTGAATGTAAAAGCAGAGTGTTAAGAGTATAGTATGGTCCCATACCTGTGCAGATAGTATTGTATGAGTGGGTACAGTGGAAGTGGTGGGGGTTTCGTTGTGTGTGAGCTCTGTCTGGTAGGGGGGATTCAGTTCAATGAAGAAGGCCTACTCAAAAGCAAAACTCCTAAGCTACAGTTAGCGAGTCTGCAAAAGATCATACAGACAGTTCATCACAGTATGACTAATAATATAACTGACTGAAGTGGCTAATGAGAAAATCACCCTATCAACAATTAATGCAACTGCTCATAGTGTACTAAGCACACTGCTCAGCAGATTACTGCATACTAGGATGGTCACTCCTTCGTAACAAAAAGGTAGACACACCTGGGGCTGTGTGGCTGCCAAGCTATGTGGAGCTAGATGTAAGATATTGATCTGTAGAGCAGCATGATGTCTATGTTCATGCCACATTTAGTGCACTTTTTGTTATAAAAATGAACTACAAGGTAAATCAGAAAGCACATACGGGATAACAAACAAGTATCTCGTGAGTGCACGACATACATTGTATGTGATCTACAAAAAAATGCAGTGGGGGAATGTCATACTGCCTTTTAACCACATACAATAAATAGTTCCAGTTTATTTCATGATAAATAGTTGAGAAGATCTAACTGTTATTATTACATGACTTCAGTATATCACTGTTTGTTTATATTCCATACAATGACTAAAAATTTAAATATTACATTCTTTGGTCATGTTTTCGTATTTACTGTTACTGCTACAAATGCATAGACAAATCCATGAAAAAGGAACCAATTACATTTCTTTCATAGGACAGTACTGCAAATGTTCAGTTATATTAGTAGGACATTGCAAAAAACAATTACACAGAATTTGGATGAAAACAAAGAAGTCATTGAATGAAAGTCTGCCAGAACAAGAAAGGAACAGTGTTTTTTATGAGTGGTTCTGAGCAAATTACTTTGCTGGGAGCATCTGGATTCAATGCAATTGAGGAGGTAGCTGCCGTTGTATGTACACAAAGTCCTTATAACAGAAGACCAATGTATAAAGTGAAGACAATCATGTGCTGCTGCCTAAGAATCCACCTTTACCAATTTGTGGTGATTACACATGATTACTCTTATATATAAATGTCAGGTCATTAAAAAATAAAATTGGTATTCTTAGTATTCTGTTAGGTGTAAGCAAGAAGACTACATTATGTGTTAACAACACTGGCTCAGTGAAGATAAGCTACAACTGTACCTATCACAGGGGATGGTCTTGGCATACTGCGGCATATCGAGCTGGCATCAACCACCTGCTATAAATACACCCCAACTGCTACCAATAATTTTTTCTCTCTTTTATGTCTCTGGGTGTCATTTGGTTCTGATTTTCAGTAATATTTGTATGTGATGTGGGCATAAATCTGCCCATTTGTTATTTAGTTCAGGTTTCATTGGTACAGTTGTAGGCTCAGTACCCAACAGCAAAAATACAATTAGTCTTGTTTAAAACCATGTTAATTAAAAGTTATGTCTGATTAAAAATTTTACTATAGTAAATAGCAGTGAGAATATTTTGAGCTACTAAATAGATTTGGTAAGGATGATACCACTGATTGTAAAGAGTAGGATTCCTACTCTTCATTAACATAGTTAAAATTGTGTGGAAAAAAGTAAATTACAAGATAATTATCAATGATGTTCAGATGTAAACATATCTTACATTGCAAATTTCGACTCTATGCTTATTAGATTTCATCTCTGAGTGCTGTACTTCTGTTACTCCAATTGTTATGCACATGGTGGCTCACTTTATTAGCTGATTGAGCCATTAGTTATGAAAATTGTGTAATCTCCCATGATGTTCAGTATTGCACTTGTACCCATAAACGGATTAGTGCCAATGCAGATGTGTAAAATTATTCAATATACTATTCCAAAATCCTAGATCACTACACTTTTTACTAACCAAATTAATTGTTAATAATTATAGTCTATCCTGAGTAGTTTTTTTCATATGACCTAAAGAAATTGGTCATCATCCAACAATGGGACGTTGAAAACAATATATGAAAAAGTGAAACCAAAATTGTTGTGGTGTGTACATTTTTGAGCAAACACCATCCTGAACTCATTAAGATTTTCCACTTTATGACTTCAGAATGATGTGCTACAGATGAGTCATCATAGAAGAGACTACACAAAGCAGGTCGGTGGGCTTACAGTACTTGTGCAATACAGTGTCCTTAGTGTGGATGATACAAGCCTAAAAATGCAATGGAAGCAGCTGCACTGTTATAGCCCATGTTGAAAATCGTAACTATATTCTTTTAATGTATACCAGACACTAATATTGAAGCATTTGGGCAGTCCCTGAGTAAAATTTACTTATTTTTTGCAAAATGGTCTAAGGAAAGGATATATATTCTTGGAGACATAAATACTGATTTAAGACTAAGGAAACAACACAATTTAGTATTCTTAAAATGCTAAGATTGGATGACTTGCACTGCATTAATGATAGTTCATAACAATTGTTCTGTCATCACCAGGGTTCAGTAATGATACTTCAGAGAATGGCAGGGTTTTGACTACCTCCTATCATGCCCTGAAATCAAAAGTACGTCCCCCCCCCCCCCCCCCCACACACACACACATACAGACATATTCCACTGCCTACCCAACTTACGCGTTGTCTGGCCCTATTCCACCCCCGCTCCGAACCAATTGTCCCATGGGGCTTATCCTGTAATAGATGCAAAACCTGACCCATACAACACGCTTCAGTCCTATTCCTGGCATCTTCCATCCCATGAAAGGCAGGGGCAAATGTGAAAGCAGTCATTTCATCTACCAAGTTATCTGCATCCACTTTCTGTCATACTACATGGTCATGACCACTGCCAAGTTATGTGTCCACATGAATAGCCAGTGCCAAACTGGCCAAGAGACAACTAGATAACCCATTTGCTGAGCAAGCCACCCAATATGATATGCTTAAATTCAATAACTGCTTCACTGAGTGGATTCTTTCCACCCACACCACTACCCTGATCTCAACCTTCCCTGCTGCCACTCCAACCCTACATAACCTTCTACCCCACCAGCACACTGGCAGAATCCTTTTCCCTTCTCTACTTTACTCCACTTCCCCCACAGCCCCACCATAGCCTGCATTTGCTGCAACTAGTAACTCATTATCCTGTCTCTACTATGTCCCAGCATGCTCCCACTCTCTCTTTCTCGCCTGCTCAGTTTCCTTTTTCCATTTGCTAGATTCACCAATGACTCGAAAATATTGTTGTTCACATTTCACAAGTGTGATTTCAAAATGTTTACACAAACAATTTTTGTCAGTTCTACCTAAATACATAAAGTGCACATAATTTGATTTTCATTGTAAGTGTCAATCACTCATAGTGATATCTCAAACTGAGATCATGATTTAATGTATAGTTTACTGCAACAGGTGTGCAACTGGTGCCACTTGCAGAATTGTAAGATTCAGTTTTTGGATTCTGCTATCTCTCAATTGTACAATCACAGTTCTTTTATTTTGGATTATGCAATACAGTACTGAGAAGTTCACAATCCATGTTGCTTATTCACTACATTTCAGTTACTGCTCTTAAAATGTCTTGGCAGGCTGTTCTACCACTTGTGTTTATTCATAAACTTTTGTGTGTTTGAAGTAATGGTATTGTGATCAGGTATCTTATTACACATATTTGATTAATCTTAATGGTACATGGAAAATAAAAAGTAACTGTGAAAATAAATACCTTTTTTATGTTTTCTTGTAACATGTCCTGACATGAGGTCCTTCCTACACAAGATTATACCCACTTAACCCAGAGTCCTTTTTTGTAACTCTTTGTCTTAGGTACATATCACAAAATATTTATGCTGGATAGGACCTTTGTGGATTTAGATCTGGTGCAAGTGTTACTGCTCTCATTTACAGCAGCAGTGTTCGAACATGCTACTATTTTGTACAAAGGAAGGAGTTATGATTAATCCAAGCACTATAATGCTTATCCCTGAATTAATTAAAATTGTCATGATTAACACAAACTGAATTCAATATTATTCATCTGTGAAAGACAATTTTAATCCTGAAAGTTATGCAAATGCAGTGATACATTTCATGTACTTTTTTATTTATTCTATTTAGCCTTCAGCAGTATAACACTATTTAGCCAAGGTTTCCTGTACCTGGAATGTGTTTATTTTTTTATGGATTCATCGCCTCAACAAACTCATTGCATTAGTATGTAGACTACTCCATAATTTAATTGTAAGATATTCATATTAACACTTTGTATAGGTATCTATCTCCCATTTGTAATTTTAGTTTTCCTAAATTGGCCTGATGAACTTATAATTGACTTAACAGTAACTCTTACAGGCATATCTTGTATATGAAGAATAGAAATATTTACAAAATGCACTCATTCCTCATACGATTTGTTTACTTCACGAAATGGAAACAAACACTTCAAGTGTCAATGAGTGCACTGTACAGTATAGCACTTAGTATTGCAATTGTGGGCAACCTGTTTTTCCAGTTGGAAAGGTAGTCGCTTACAAAATACTTTTTGTAATGTGCACTCCTCTCATACTTGGTTGTATAGGTAGCCACATTTTATGTTTAGTGCATCATTAGGAAGCTTTTCATTATCATTAGAAATTCTACAGTTGCCCAGCAAAAAGCTAACCACACCATTTAACATTACTGACCTGGTTATATTGCTGATATTCTTTCATAATTCTAAACTTTTGAAGTCTCATTCTCTGAAATTGGTTGAAGATGTAGTCTAGTTCAGTGACGGACATGACACCATTGATTTAAACTTGAGATTACTTCACATTTCTTAGTGCCAAAACACACAATGATGAAGATTACTTCTGCTATAACTATTTTTATAGTTCAAATAGACCAAGTCAGCTACTACACATGAACTCTAAACAGTGGCAGGTTCTTTCCATTACAAAGTTTTCATCCAAGTCTACAAAAAAGTAAATCTTCAGAAAATAGCATTTGAAAGAACTCAGTCAAATTACATATTTCTCTTAAAAGAACACATACAGTGTTGGCATTAGCAAACTCAGTTAAACAGATAGATAATGAATTTTACTGAAACATCACATAAATAGGAATTTTGGTGCTTTATGTAAATGTGGTACATCTACTACCAGCAAAATATAAAAAAGAAATAAGAAAGTTATCTAAAGAGTATATTTATTGCAAATGGAGTTACTCCAACTTGCTAGTTTCAAGTTCATCATCTGTACAAGTGAAGTATGTATACTACTGTCCCCACCTTAAAAAAGTGAGTGTACAGTTCTCAAATCCAAAATGGTGCATGCCAATCAGAGTTTATGAAGGTACTGTTGATTGCTTTAGCACTGTAGATAATGTAGCTGTATTATAAAAACCTACCCAACCCAGCACACAGCTGCAAGTTTCTGAGGGGAACACGGTATTAAAAAAAAAAAAAAAAAAAAAAAAAAAATGCTGTAAAATAATAATAGAGCACTTGTATACATAGTACACAGATCTATAAAAGCAAACTTAAGAGAGCAGCGTACAAGGGCAGTCAAATTAATACGAAAAAGGTGGAAAAAAGTGAGTAAACGATTCATTATATATTGAAATACTTGTCATAGTTGTTAACACATTTATTCCACTGTAATTGCCTTACAATGGTCAATGCCTTTGTGGAAAAATGTTGCCAGGCACACACCTCTTTATCTGAAGCAAGGGGACAGCCATGGATGTCTTTCTTCAGCACTTTAAAAGTATGGAAATCATATGGGGAGAGATTGGGACTTGATGGAGAACACATTTCCCAATGAAACTTCTACAACGTACTCTATACAGACTTGCCAGGCATTTTATTGGCAGATAGCTTAAACTTTGCTGCTGAGTTTTGTCTGGGAAGGCTTCACATTTCCATATTTTTGGAGCCCTAAAGAAACATTCTTGGCCATTCGTTTGGTTCACACGAAGAGGTGCACACATGGGTGTAACGATGGTTTCGTAGAACACCGCAAACATTTTCCCATGAAGCAATTGACCATCTTGTCTCACAGGGGCATAAATGTATTCACAGCTCTGGTGATTACTTTTGAAATACTAAACAGTTAACTTACTTTTCTCCATCAGTCTTGTTTTCATGGAGCTTTCATCTTGTGTACACATTCTGAAGTTTTGCATCAGTGTAACGAAATGTATTACAACAACAAAAGGCAAATGTGACACGATTCAGATGCCACACAGAGCCAATCACAAAATATTTTGATTTCATTCATCACTTTCCGAATTATTTTTTAGTTCTGCTATGTTGACTCAAAGATAAAGCTATAATGTCAGATCAATGATTAGGTTGGGATTTCTTAATTAACACTTACTAAGGTAGATTTTTCCATGTGAGCAGTGCAAACCTTCCTCTTTGCCTCCAACCCCACCACCCCACCCACCCTCCACCACACAAAAATTCATAAAACCAACTTTATTTATCAGTTTCTTTGGGTGTGGCGGTGGCAATGTGCGTAAACACAATGCAAACACACATACCTTACCACAGTCTTTGCATGTTGCGTTTGTGTGTTGTGTTGTGTGCTGTCTAAATCTAATTAAGACCTGTTTAGCCGAAAGCTATGTTTGACAATCTTTTTGTCAGATGGATGGCAGGTAGTGTGTTGTAAACTGTCCTATGTAATTACATATTTAGGTTACTGTATTCTTCGAAAAAATACTTGTTTAATGAAGTAAATATTAAGTTTCTTATAAGCTACCTAATATAACTGAAGTAGCAGCAGCTTTCTTTCTAATTCACTAGAACATGTTTAACTGGCATAAACAGAACTAGAATTCAGCAGTACTGTGATCGTTTCTTGTTAATATAGTGTACAGCTTAAGCAATTTTTGGTTGTCTTTTGTTAGTGTTTGAGAATATGATGAATGAGTGGAATAAATTTCTATTCTTTTGAAATTGTGATGGTTTATTTATGTCAAGCCACGTTAGTAAATGTATATAATTCGTAGTTGCTATTAGAATGCTTAATGCCTTGAACATGCATCTACATAGTGACTGTCAGTAAATCCATAGCATCACTATCTTCAGCTGCCCAGTTGCAATGTGAATGCAATACATGATCAGATTAGCTGATTATAAGTTCCACCATTTAACAAATTAATATGTGCTCAAATGTAGGAGTTTTTACTCCTAGTTACTTCATTTGAGATTGATTTGCACCTCATTGGTGACAGGGTGGTGTATGCTACACACAAAATTCATGTTACTGATCAGTACATACTTAATTCTTTTCTAATTTGACATGTAGTGATGTTATTCTAATGTTACAACTAGAGATGTTACTCTACTTATGAAACTTCCTGGCAGATTAAAACTGTGTGCCCGACCGAGACTCGAAGTCGGGTCCTTTGCCTTTCGCGGGCAACTGCTCTACCAACTGAGCTACCGAAGCACGACTCACGCCCGGTACTCACAGCTTTACTTCTGCCAGTATCTCGTCTCCTACCTTCCAATCTTTACAGAAGCTCTCCTGCAAACCTTGCAGAACTAGCACTGCTGAAAGAAAGGATATTGCGGAGACATGGCTTAGCCACAGCCTGGGGGATGTTTCCAGAATGAGATTTTCACTCTGCAGCGGAGTGTGCGCTGATATAAAACTTCCTGGCAGATTAAAACTGTATGCCCAACCGAAACTCGAACTCGGGACCTTTGCCTTTCGCGGGCAACTGCTCTACCAACTGAGCTACCGAAGCACGACTCACGCCCGGTACTCACAGCTTTACTTCTGCCAGTATCTCGGCTCCTACCTTCTAATATTTACAGAAGCTCTTTCCATCACTGCCAGGTTCTATCAAAAAATATTCAATAATTCATTCAATACATCTTTGATTTATTTTCAGAAGCACATTGCAAATCCAGTACCACAACAGAGTGACTACAGGATTGCACAACCAAACGTTCTCTGCCACCACCCTATATTTTCTGGGATGGTTACTAGCGATAGGCAACAGCCAGTGCCCAAGATCATTATTTTTATTTTACTATATGTGCCAAATTAATGTGTGTGATAATATATTAATTTTATGTCATTGTCTGTAGTAGTATCATAAATGCACTTTAAGAAAATGGAATGGTTTACATTCCACTGTGAAAACCCACTGTCATAAAATGTTTATTGATGTAGATGACACTTGTATCTCTTGTGTTGGAGTTACTGTCGCAGTGAATGTGATTTTTTAGTATGACATGTTAAAAACAACTGCAGTAAAATAAATTTGTTTATTGAAAAACCTCTCCTCTGCTTGTAACTAGATTGATGAGACTGTGAGAGTACATAATGGGCTATGAAAATAACACTTATTTACACTGTTTCTTCTATATATGTTCAGTTTGGTTTGACCTTTGGGTGTGACATGAACTTGAAGAAATAAAACAAGTATTAACAGTTTTTACCAGTGCTTGATTTATAAAAAAGAAGAGGTACCAGTACTGTGACTTACCAGAGGTATCGGTATGGCATATCATCACAAATCGAGCACTGGTTAAACAACAAAAGCAGTTGTTTGGCTTATAATAGTGATGCCAGTAACTGTATCTGGATTGCTTTGTCTTCTCACAGCAACGAGAGAGGCAGATTTACGTTGGACAGTATTATGAAAAGGATAGTTGCTACCCACCATATAATGGAGTCACTGATTTGCAGATAGGCACAACAAAAAGACTGTCAAACATAGCTTTCAGCTAAACAGGTCTTCATTAGATTTAGACAGCACACAACACAACATGCACAGATGTGGCCACAATCTCTGGCTGCCAAGGCAAGACTACAAGCATCTTGCACTGTTGCTCACATTCTGGCTTTGGCAGCCAGAGACTGTGGTGTGGTATGTGTGGTTGCACTGTGTTTATGCACACTGCCCCCGTCACACCCAAAGAAACTGATAAACAACATTGGTTTTATGAATTTTTGTGTGGTGGAGGAGGGGGGGGGGTGTTGGAGGCAGAGGGGAAGGTTTGCACTGCTCACATGGAAAAAACTACCTTAGGATGTGTTAATTAAGAAATCCCAACCTAATCATGGATCTGCCATTATAGATTTATCTTTGAGTCAACACAGGCCTTTACAAATGTCTGCTTTTGTCTGTGTATGTGCGGATGGATATGTGTGTGTGTGTGAGTGTATACCTGTCCTTTTTTCCTCTTAAGGTAAGTCTTTCCGATCCCGGGATTGGAATGACTCCTTACCCTCTCCCTTAAAACCTACATCCTTTCATCTTTCCCTCTCCTTCCCTCTTTCCTGACGAAGCAACCATTGGTTGCAAAAGCTTGAATTTTGTGTGTATGTATGTGTTTGTTTGTGTACCTATCGACCTGCCAGCGCTTTCGTATGGTAAGTCACATCATCTTTGTTTTTAAATACATTTTTCCTGCGTGGAATGTTTCTCTCTATTATATTGAACCATAAAAATAGTTATAGCAGAAGTTAGTCTTCATAATTGTGTTTTGGCACTAATAAATGTGAAGTAATTTGCATTATGAAAGAATATCAGCAAATAACCAGGTCAGTAATGTTAAATGGTGAGGTTAGCTTTTCGCTGGGCAACTGTAGAATCCCTAATGATGGTGAAAAGCTTCCTAATGACACACTAAACATAAAATGTCCCTACCCATACAACCAAGTGTGAGAGGAGTGCACATTACAAAAAGTATTTTGTAAGCAACTTTCTTTCCAACTGGAAAAAAAGGTTGCCCAAAACTGCAATACTAAATGCTATACTGTACAGTGCACTCATTGACACTTGAAGTGTTTGTTTCCATTTCGTGAAGCAAACAAATCGTATGAGGAATGAGTCCATTTTGTAAATATTTCTATTCTTCCTATACAAGATATGCCTGTAAGAGTTACTGTTAAGTCAATTATAAGTTCATCAGGCAAATTTAGGAAAACTAAAATTACAAATGGGGGATAGATACCTATACAAAGTGTTAATATGCATATCTTACAATTAAATTATGGAGTAGTCTACATACTAATGCAATGAGTTTGTTGAGGCGATGAATCCATAAACAATAAACACATTCCAAGTACAGGAAACTTTGGCTAAATGGTGTTATACTGGTGAAGGCTAAATAGAATAAATAAAAAAGTACATGAAATGTTTCACTGCATTTGCATAACTTTCAGGATTAAAATTGTCTTTCACAGATGAATAATATTGAATTCAGTTTGTGTTAATCAAGAAAATTTTCATTTATTCAGGGATAAGCATTATAGTGCTTGGATTAATCATTATTCCTTCCTTTGTACAAAATAGTAGCATGTTCTAATAATAGTATTTCTTTGGTTTAGTACACACAGTAAAAGAACACTGCTGTTGTAATTGAGAGCAGTAACACTTGCACCAGATGTAAATCCACAAAGGTCCTATCTAGCATAAATATTTTGTGATATGTACCTAAGACAAAGAGTTACAAAAAAGGACTCTGGGTTAAGTGGGTATAATCTTGTGTAGGAAGGACCTCATGTCAGGACATGATACAAGAAAACATAAAAAAGGTATTTATTTTCACAGTTACTTTTTATTTTCCATGTACCATTAAGAGTAATCAAATATGTGTAATAAGATACCTGATCACAATACTATTACTTCAGACACACAAAAGTTTATGAATAAACACAAGTGGTAGAGCAGCCTGCCAAGATATTTTAAGAGCAGTAACTGAAATTTATACACGTAGTGAATAAGCAACATGGATTGTGAACTTCTCGGTACTGTATTGCATAATCCAAAATAAAAGAACTGTGATTGTACAATTGAGAGATAGCAGAATCCAAAAACTGAATCTTACAATTCTGCAAGTGGCACCAGTTGCACACCTGTTGCAGTAAACTATACATTAAATCATGATCTCAGTTTGAGATATCACTATGAGTGATTGAAACTTACAATGAAAATCAAATTAAGTGCATTTTATGTATTTAGGTAGAACTGACAAAAATTATTTGTGTAAACATTTTGAAATCGCACTTGTGAAATGTGAACAACAATATTTTCGAGTCATTGGTGAATCTAGAAAATGGAAAAAGGAAACTGAGTAGGCGAGAAAGAGAGAGTGGGAGCATTCTGGGACATAGTAGAGACAGGATAATGAGTTACTAGTTGGAGCATCTGCAGGCTATGCTGGGCCTGTGGGGGAAGTGGAATAAAGGCCCGACCACACGCAACGATCTGTCTGCGCACATCACATCTGCACAGACTGATCGTTGCGTGTGGACAGAAGATTTGCACCAACGTCAGGTGTGTGCAAACCTGGAAGTTGGAGTTGGAGGTTTGAGCGAAACCTCTCAAATCTGTGGGTTCAAACCACATCTGCACAGTCAAGTTGGAGCGTGTGGACAGGAGATCACCGCAAATCAGGCGCGAAACAGCTGTTTGCTCAGTCTAGTGTTTGTATTTGTGCGCATAAGGCATTAAAATGGCTGATACTCATCAGTGTTCTCGAGAGTTTGTAAGTGAATTCATTGAAATATATAGAAATCCCCCATCTTTCTGGAACAATAAAAGTAAAGAATATAGTGACCGAGACAAAAAGACAGCAGCATACAAAGCTCTAATTTAAAAATTTCAGGCAGTTGACGCCTCGGCAAACAGAGAAAAGGTAATAATAATTTAAAAAAATAATTCGTTGCGAATTGCCGAAATTATTTGCGGATGGATGTCGAAACTTATAATTATCTCTTAAAGCTTGTAACCTGTCATCTTATGAGAAAACATACTTGTATGAGAAGGGCAATTTCTCCTCATGAACGGCTGGCGGCAACATTAAGAGTCCTACCAACAGGAAGGAGCTACAAGGATTTGGAATTTTCAACTGCAATATCGAAACAAGCGTTGAGTAAAATAAAACCCAACACATGTGAAGCTGTTTACGCTGTCCTGAAGGATGAGTTCATGAAGGCAAGTAAAGTAAATTAAGTCTGTCAGCTAACTGTTTACCGAAAAGAGTTATTCAAAGTTCAGAAATCTAGAAGATCTGGTGTAAGAGTAGATCAAGTATTCCAGCCAACGTTATGGTATTTTGATCTGCTTGGCTTTCTTAGTGATCAAGAAACGCCAAGACCAAGCAGGAGTACAATTGAAGATGAAATTGGTGTGTCAATGTACCAGGAAATGGAACATGAGGTAATGTAAAACAAAACAGGTTCGCCCTGCAACTCTCGCAGTAAATGTACGTGAGAAAACTGCTTTCACTTTATCAGCCACTGTCTACACCATTTTGACCGCTTTCTCTGTTTCCTGCGGTTGGTCTGAATGTTTTTTGCAACGCAATTTGTGAACACAGACCACAACAGAACTTCCTCCATTTCTATATTTCGAAATAACTGAATTAAATTTTTTAAGTTTACGGGGAGCGTAGTCGCTTGCCACTGGTATTTCTTTTCTACACCGACAGATGGCGGGCGAGTAGTAGATTGGGGTTTATGTCATGTGAACACACCACATTTGCAGCAATCTTTTGCATGTACAGACATCTGCGCCAATGTCTGCGCAGACAGATCGTTGCGTGTGGACCGGGCTTAAAGTAGAGATGGGAAAAGGATTCTGCCAGTGTGCTGGTGGGGTAGAAGGTTATGTAGGGTTTGAGTGGGAGCAGGGAAGGTTGAGATCAGGGTGGTGGTGTGGATGGAAAGAATCCACTCAGTGAAGCAGTTATTGTATTCAAGCATATCATATTGGGTGGCTTGCTCAGCAAATGGGTTATCTAGTTGTCTCTAGGCCAGTTTGGCACTGGCCATTCCTGTGGACACACAACTTGGCAGTGGTCATGACCATGTAGTATGACATAAAGTGGTTGCAGATAACATGGTAGAGCACATGACTGCTTTCACATTTGCCCCTGCCTTCCATGGGATGGAAGATGCCAGGGATAAGACTGGAGCATGTTGTATGGGTCAGGTTTTGCATCTATTAAAGGATAAGCCCCATGGGACAATTGGTTCGGAGCGGGGGTGGAATAGGGCCAGACAACGCGTAAGTTGGGCAGGCAGTGGAATATGTCTGTACGTGTGTGTGTGGGGGGGGGGGGGGGGGGGGGGGTACTTTTGATTTCAGGACATGATAGGAGGTAGTCAAAACCCTGCCATTCTCTGAAGTATCATTACTGAACCCTGGTGATGACAGAACAATTGTTATGAACTATCATTAATGCAGTGCAAGTCATCCAATCTTAGCATTTTAAGAATACTAAATTGTGTTGTTTCCTTAGTCTTAAATCAGTATTTATGTCTCCAAGAATATATATCCTTTCCTTAGACCATTTTGCAAAAAATAAGTAAATTTTACTCAGGGACTGCCCAAATGCTTCAATATTAGTGTCTGGTATACATTAAAAGAATATAGTTACGATTTTCAACATGGGCTATAACAGTGCAGCTGCTTCCATTGCATTTTTAGGCTTGTATCATCCACACTAAGGACACTGTATTGCACAAGTACTGTAAGCCCACCGACCTGCTTTGTGTAGTCTCTTCTATGATGACTCATCTGTAGCACATCATTCTGAAGTCATAAAGTGGAAAATCTTAATGAGTTCCGGATGGTGTTTGCTCAAAAATGTACACACCACCACAATTTTGGATTCACTTTTTCATATATTGTTTTCAACGTCCCATTGTTGAATGATGACCAATTTCTTTAGGTCATATGAAAAAAAAACTACTCAGGATAGACTATAATTGTTAACAATATTTTGGTTAGTAAGAAGTGTAGTGATCTAGGACTTTGGAATAGTATATTGAATCATTTTACACATCTGCATTGGCACTAACCTGTTTATGGGTATAAGCACAATACTGAACAACATGGGAGATTACACAATTGTCATAACAAAAGGCTCATTCCGTTAATAAAGTAAGCCACCATGTGCATAACAATTGGAGTAACAGAAGTACAGCACTCAGAGATGAAATCTAATAAGCATAGAGTCGAAATTTTCAATGTAAAATGGGTTAACTTCTGAACTTTATTGATAATTACATTGCAATTTATTATTTTCCACAAAATTTTAACTATGTTAATGAAAAGTAAGAATGCTAGTCTTTACAATCAGTGGTATCATCCTTACCAAATCTATTTATTAGCTCAAATTATTTTCACTGCTATTTACTATAGTAAAATTTTTAATCAGACATAACTTTTAATTAACATGGTTTTAAAAAAGACTAATTGTATTTTTGCTGTTGGGTACATACAAATATTACTGAAAATGTAATTGGTTCCTTTTTCATGGATTTGTCTATGCATTTGTAGCAGTAACAGTAAATATGAAAACATGACCAAGGAATGTAATATTTAAATTTTTAGTCATTGTATGGAATATAAACAAAGAGTGATATACTGAAGTCATGTAATAGTACCAGTTAGATCTTCTCAACAATTTATCATGAAATAAAATGGAACTATTTATTGTATGTGGTTAAAAGGCAGTATGACATTCCCCCACTGCATTTTTTTTATAGATTACGTGCAATGTATGTCGTGCACTCGTGAGATACTTGTTTGTTATCCCGTATGTGCTTTCTGAATTTACCTTGTAGTTCGTTTTTATAACAAAAAGTGCACTAAATGTGGCATGAACATAGACATAATGTTGCTCTACAGATCAATATGTTACATCTAGCTCCAAATAGCTTGGCAGCCACACAGCTCCAGGTGTGTCTACCTTTTCATTACAAAGGAGTGACCATCTTAGTATGCAGTAATCTGCTAAGCAGTGTGCTTAGTACACTATCAGCAGTTGCATTAAATGTTGATAGGGTGCATTTTCTTATTAGCCACTTCAGTCAGTTATATTATTAGTCATACTGTGATGAACTGTCTGTATGATCTTTGTAGCTTAGGAGTTTTGCTTTTGAGTAGGCCTTGTTCATTGAACTGAATCCCCCCTACCAGACAGAGCTCACACACAACAAAACCCCCACCACTTCCACTGTACCCACTCATACAATACTATCTGCACAGATATGGGACCACACTATACTCTTAACACTCTGCTTTTACATTCAGCTTGGCCACAAGTAACCGAACTGTCACCTAGTCACCCTAACCTAATCCTCTGTTTACACTATAGACCAGTCATCGCAACAAAATGCCTAATTAATCTCGTTATGTCAGTGTTCACTTAGGGTGATAAATTAGGCATTTACATAACCTGAAAATCAATTTGCATAAGAATAAAGCATCTGAAATGTAGTGTTACTGAGGAATCGTGAAGATTATATGGGTCTACCGGATAACTAAATAGGTGGTACTGAATAAATTTGGTAAGAAGAGAAATTAATGGCACAACTAAAAAATGGGACTGACTGTTGGGACACCCCGAGGCAGCAAGGAACCACCAAGTCATTTTGGTACTGGGGGGAAGTGGCTGGGATAAAAATTACAGAGATGCAACTAGGTTTGATTACTGTGAAAGGTTCAAATGGATGGAAGTTTACCCTTATAACAAAATGTAATGGATGCTGTGCTGTATAACTAAATGTATCCAAGATTCCCGAATAAATTAATTGCAGTTGCAGCCAGTCCTTTTAAGTGTGATATCCTCATGGATTTGTGCATCAGTACAAAATGTCACGACTGCTTCTAAAGGGTATCAAATATAAATTTGTATCACCGTGTGTGGATACAGAGGGGCATGTGGTCAGCACACAACTCTCCCAGCCATTGTCAGCTTTCGTGACCAGTGTCGCTACTTCTCAGTCAAGCAGCTTCTCAATAGGCCTCACTAGGGGTGAGTGCACCTCGTTTGCCAACAGCACTCAGCAGACCCGGATGGTGACACATCCAAGTGCTAGCCGAGCCCAACAGCTCTTAACATCGGTGATCTGACGGGAATTGGTGTTACTACTGCAGCAAGGCCACTGGCCAAAAATAATATTGGTCTCATTTTTTATTGTGTTCTGGCCAAAGGAAACTGGGGCGCAATTGTCTTCCACATGTTCCTTGGTGTATTACATAACTCACAGACTTCAGCATGTTTACACAAAAAACATTAAATGGAAAATAATTTTAATCATTATGGGCTCCAAATATTTATGTTTCCTGTGTAGTATTATCACTCCTAGCAGATTTGTATGTTTGCAATATTTTTTATTTCAGTGTTACAAAATCACTGATTAAAAAATTGGCTATTTAGAAATTGCTTTCCCACAATTAAAGAGTATTAGATATGTATTTCAACACAGGAAGCAGGTTGTACAGAATACTCCCTCAAGGCAAAAATCACATCCTTTGGCAGTACTTTGTCAGTGGTGTTACTAATGCAATATACCTTATGCCCTTGGTCCCTGCAAACCAAGTTGAACGTGGAATATTAGACAATGAATGCCAGTGTAATAAAATCTCAATCAATACTGTAATGTTTAATACAATTATAACTCCACATTTTGCTCATCTTTACTCTTGGTGCATAATAAATCTGTAAAAATATAATTGTAATTATCACATTACCATGTGTAGATATGCTATCAACACTGTACAAATTACAGTGAGTACTGTTATCTGCTAACAAGAATAGACACTACATTAACCATTGTTGATTAGCATGTTTATGACTTTAATGTAGAATAGAAGCAAATTCTTCAGAAAATGAGTCGTTAATAAAAGAAAAATCTTTATACACACTTCAGAATAAGACTTTAAAACTGCATCCAAATAATGGCCACAAAGTATGAAACTCAAGAAATGTACCAAGAACTATTCTTCACATGTTGACAGGAACAACAAAACTACCTTAAATGTGCACATTGTAAGATATTCATTTTGCAAATCTTATATATTTTACTTACTATTCCATGATTGGAATACAGTCATTTTTTGAGCACTGCCATAACATATTCTTCCTGCCCGTGTATCTTAAATAAGCCAAAAATCTGTAGCCATTCTTAAAGCACTTAATGATGTCTTCTGCTGTATTTTATGCACATTCCTCAAGCATGCAGCATCAGTTTTTGGGCATAGTCTGATAGCGTTGAGACAATACTCAGTAGTTGAGGTGGATGGAGCAACATCTGATAATAATGTTACTTCCCATGTTTAGGTGTGGGAACAGTCTTATGTTGATTTTATAAAATTCTGTGTAATCAAATTTAAAATAATACACCTCTTTTAAATTACATATTTCTAGTTCAGTAATATACTGTAGGTGAACATGGATTTGACGTATTTACAATGAGAATCCTCACATTCATTGACGTACTTCATTGGGAATCCTATACAATTTCATTGTGAGGAGCATACGATCTGCTGAGTTGGAAGCAGCCTGGCCCCTACCAAAGGAGGCTTGCCACCTACTGATCAGCCCACCACTGGCGAGCACAAGCAGAATCGTGATTGATGCAGGTCTGTGAGCAAATGAGAGACACTGACATCCCAGGTGGACATCCACAATGATCACTCTGATATGAAAGGCAAGATGATGTTGGCCAACTGCACGACTTGAGAGGATAGAGTCAGTTCAACTTGAATAGCGAAGATTGACGAAACAGTGATAACTGATGAAGTAAAGTAATACAAAGTGTAACTGGCACAGCAGGAAGAACTGAATCATAATATTAGCAACTTCAAAGAAAAAAAAACACACTGAAGACAGTCATCTGTGCTACAGCATGGCAGACCATTTTGGCTACCATATTGGAAAGGAAAATATTAGTCCCAGCTAAGGCTGGAACCCAAGGAAAAAACCCCAAGGCATAACATTATTCACTTCCCATTTTCTTATAATATTTTATTTAGCTATACATGTACCACATATAAATTCATTGTTCTTGTCTTTTCTTTAGCTATATGTATTACTTGTGTGTAAAATTTGTAACAGCAATCTAAAGAAATAACATACAGTGGGAAGATTGAACACGAGATATTACCCGCATAGTGCAAGAAAAGGGATATAAATGTAGTAAAATTAAAGTATTTAAAACTCATGGCTGGAGAGGGTAGTTAGCATACTCTCAAACAGCTTGCTCCACCCCCTGAAGGAGGAGGGGTAACGATGATAATGTCCTTCCCTTGAATTTTGTGGGGGGCTTGGATAGCAATCGAGCGATTTGTGTTTGCTAATATCAATAAAAGTAAGATACAGTGTTAAGCCATGTTGTTAATGACATGCCATACCCATGGTTCTAAATTTGTGTTACTCAGGAAATATAGTTGATAGTTATTTATCTGTGTTATTTCTTTGAGATAACATTATTTAAAAAAAAAAAAACAGTTAAGAATAATCAATGGACAACCTGAAGCTTTCCGCCTTTCTTATACCCCAGGCAAATTAAGAAAAATAGGGGAAATAATTTATAAGCTTTTGGAACTTCAGGAAAATAGTCATACTGGATGAAATGGTGAGGAACAGAACAGTTCCCTCCCCCAGTGGGTGAGCGTCTACCTCCACCACCCCTTAATTCAATGTTTTGACCTTCATTTTTCTGTTTTATGAAAAGCAGTTCGTCTTTTGAAGACATCTATTATGACAAAAAATATTTATAGTGAAATTCTGTTCAAAGAAGTTCATATGCGTGTTTTAACCAAGATAAACACATTAGGATTACAGGAGACCACTCACTGAAAAATAGAAGTATTGAGTTGTTGATTGTCACAAACAAAAGAAAGAAAACTTGCTAGCTTTAAGAGTTATCCTTTGATGAGCTAGACTAACAAAAACAAACACTCACTCTCTCTCCCTCTCTCCACGCTGACAGTGTAAGTGCTATTTTGATTTTGTGGCAGGTGAGCTGATTGCAGTGTGGTAGTGTCAAACAGGGTGGGTAGAAGGAAAGGAGGTGGGAGGGCAGGAAGATCTGGTAATAGGTAGCTAGTAGCTCGGACGGAGATGGCCAGTTTGCCTGCTAGGAATGTGGGGAGGGAGGGGTGGCAGGTATATGAGCTGGCACAGTTGTAGCAGCCAGTGGGAAGGGGCACATGCTGAAAGCAATTTAAATTGGGAGGTGTGACAGGATGAAGGGGACAAAAATTGTTGGGATACCATACGTGCAGATGGATGTGTGTGTGTGTGTGTGCGCGCGCAAGTGTATACCTGTCCTTCTTCCCCCCAAGGTAAGTCTTTCCGCTCCCAGGATTGGAATGAATCCTTACCCTCTCCCTTAAAACCCACATACTTTCATCTTTCCCTCTCCTTCCCTCTTTCCTGACGAAGCATCCGTTGGTTGCGAAAGCTTGAAATTATGTGTGTGTGTGTGTGTGTGTGTGTGTGTGTGTGTGTGTTTGTGTGTTTTTATATATGATGTAACATTATGCAATGATTTTGCAATTACTTTCTCTGGGTGGGGATGGGAGCAGGGATTGTGAACGACACACATATAAAATGGGACAATACAACATATGTAAAAGACATAACTCCTTTTGCAATAAACAAATTTATTTTACTGCAGTTGTTTTCACATGCCATACTAAAAAAATCACATTCATTGCAACAGTAACTCCAACACAAGAGATACAAGTGTCGTCCACTTCAATAAACATTATATGACAGTGGGTTTTCACAGTGGAATGTAAACTTTCATTTTCTTAAAGCGTATCTGTGATACTACAGTGCCATAACATTAATATATTAACAGACACATTAACTTGGCACAGATGGTAAACTACAAAATAATGATCTTCAGTAAACACCATGGCCTATCCTTAGTAACCATCCCAAAAAATATAGGGTGGTGGCAGAGAACGTTTAGTTGTACAATCCTGTAGTTCTGCTGTGGTACTGGATTTGTGATGTGTTTCTGAAAATAAATCAAAGGTATACCAAATGAAGTATGAAATACTTTTTGATAGAACCTGGCAGTATAGAAAAGATCAAACATAAGTAGAATATCATCACTACATGTCAAATTAAAAAGAATTAAGTATGTACTGATTAGCAACATGAATTTTGTATGTAGAGTACACCCCTCTGTCACCAATTACATACCAATCAACATCTAATGAAGTACACATGAGTAAAATCTTCTACATCTGAACAAATAATAAGGTATCAAATGCTGAAGCACAGATCCAGCTAATCTGATCACATATTGCATCAAATTGTAAGTGAGAAGCTGAAGATAGACACTAGTATGTAACAACTGTCATTTTGTGGGTGTATCTTCCAGGCATTAAGCACTCACAGCACCTTCACAACATATACATTTACTAATATGGCATAACATAAATAAACAATCACAATTTTCACTCGCTGGCAATAATAACATCACTGCAAATCAAGTATTCACCCAAACATCAAGCACACAAAATCCTAAAAATTTAACACAAAAATTACAAAAATGAAAACTATTGGTGTTGTAAATCACACATGATCTATATATCTCTAATGAAGACCTCAATACCAGTAACCCATACAGAACCAAAAACTAAACACAATTTTCACTTGACCTACATAGCTCCAACAAAGCCCTCAATACCACGAACCAACCGCTCTAAAACATGGTGTTGCAAATTTCACTTCACCCTCTTACCTCAAACAAAGCCCTAGATAGACTTTCACTTACTCTATCTAAACCAAAGTTATCAGTACAACAAACCAAACCACATTCACATGACTATGATCAGAAATGTATCCTAAACAATGATGGTACATCAGTACCCATGATACCTAGCAATAACATTCCTACAATTACTGATGATTATCAAGGAAATCCCGAAATTTCATGAAAACTTTCACTACCACCAATTTCAATATACACAAACAACTTCACCCATTGCAACAAGCATTGAGCTACTCATGAATATCTATATCTTCTTCACCACAGAAGGAAAAAAAAGAAAAAGAAATTATATCTCCGACCACAAGAAACACACGGCACTAATATTTCCAAACATAAAAATGAATTCATCAGCTCAAATATGCAAATTCAAAGTTACTCACCAGAAAGCCAGCACAAATTCTTTCAGTACCAACACGAAACATTCAATTCATGTCAAACTACTCACTAACAAACATACAGCACAACAGAGAACCACCAAATACTACAACACAATCTACAAACACACACAAAGACTCAAAAACCTCAAGGCTCACCATGACATTACGGGTCAAAGCAGATGGGTGTAGCGTCAGCACCTGACCTTGTGCGAATAACTTCAAGTTAGCCTCAGGTAGGAAACAGAGATGAGGTAATCACTGCCACTTGGCAAGAAAACAGGACTTAATTATCAAGAATGAAACTTAATTATTGTTGGAACATTTGTTCAGAGTTTGCATCTTTTTGGTACAACCCAAAAAGGCCAGCACTGCCTGCTTTGCACTTAGGAGCTCTTTCTCACTGTACTGGCCACAAACAGGATACTTTTATTCAATCTATCCTACAACATATTCTTTCCAAGCAGTGCAGCTAAGATCTAAAAATTGTCCATTCTAACACTTACATCCTAAACCATTTATTCCCTAATGGTCCTTATGATTAACAACGAAAAGTGAATTTACTAGACACTGATTTGATTTAAGAATTTTCTGAATGTCAGGCGAGACATTCATATGAACCCTTACCTGCTATTTCAGCATCTTATTTTGCAAATGCGAATTTCCCACAGTATCTCCAGTTTCGCTGCATTTCTCTTCCTGTTTTTAGCGAGTTTCGTCGCTATATACTTCAGTGACTAAAAATAAAGTTCAACAACTCCATTAATTAACATCTCAACAGGTTTAAACGAGAGTTACATTTGAAGAAGCTACCAACAGCCACTACAACAGTACTACGTTGCATACAATACAGCTATGGAGCTAAATCTGCCGTTCATAACATTCATGAGTACAACACTACACGTGCAGCTAGAGTACATACGCCACAGTATTAAATAAATCATATACATTTATATTCTATGGGAAACTACGATACTAACCACAATCATTTTAACCTATCAGCTTGTTTGCCTCCCAGAATGCGAATGTATATTAGGTTTCCTGTTTTCTCTCCAACAATTTTGCGTTCCGTTTTTTGTCTCTTAGAATTCACAATACCACAAAGCCTATTACTGAGTTACTACAAAAGTTCCACGCGGCATCTGCCACCTGGACGAAAACAATAACACACATCTTTCTGCCCGCCAAAAATTTCGTCTTCTAAGATAATACTCTCAGCGCCTTCAACTGGATGTGGTAACTTCTGTGAACTACGTCACTTACCGTGTTTCGCTGTCGCTAGAGTCACAGTCATGGAGGTAGAATAAGGGGAGATGGCGCTACAGACTTACGCTGTACGTTGTTTTGAAGCCAGTGGGTGGGGCCTGCCGCCATCTTGGATCCCCCAAAACATTAGCAGACGAGTGTTTACAATTCTTTCGTGTTCGTTATTTCTGTCGTGTGCACGCGATATTTATTTTATATAGTAAATGTTACACTGTTTTAGTGAACAACACAGCATAAGGAATGCAACTTCAAACGTTTTTCTGGTCTTAAATGCATATTCGATGCAGTAATACGACACCAAAATATGAAGCTTCTGGCCTCAGTACTGTAATTCCTTTTTGTTTATACAACGAATAACCGAGAAGAGAAGTATGTGCTGTGAAAAGCGTGCTTTCATAATCCATTTCTGTTCACTTTCATTGTGTGTGTGCCGATAATTGATAAAGCCAGAACTCCAAAACAATGCTTGATAGTTTACAGGCACCGATTTGTATTCGTTGCATTTTCAAATGTTCAGGTTTGCAAGAAACTTGCCTTATTTCCTTTGGTGTCCCATAGATGTATGCAGGGACGATATAAACAAGCCAGCTGTCATGTCAACAAAGTGAAAGGTTCGTTAAATTACGAAGGAAAAGAACGGAATTTAAGATTGTCAGGCCCATCGTAGTTTACACATCTACTTTGTTTTTAAATTGTACCTACCAAGTGACATTCAGTGTGGCAAATAACAGCAATTTACAGGTTAACACGACAACACAGTGATTAATATAATGATCTAAGTAGCCTGGACATTGATAGGGAACTTTGCTTTAACAAATATGTAAACCTTAAGTACTCATAATTTAACCACTGTAACATGTGTTCCACAGATTTTACTGAAGATTTAATTAACTACATGAAGTTACACTACTTTTATATTAAATTATCGCATTTTAAAACATTAGCCTACATTTCCAGGATATTTATTGCCAGGACTTTTCAGTTACTTGGGAATAACCAAACAATGAAAACCAAGTGTATTGCTCACCTCCAGAGAGTTCTTCGCATTGGACTGATAGGAAATCTAAAGTCAAATCACAGAAATAAAACCATACTGTATTACTTCACAGTGCATCAGAATTTCAAGTATATATAAGAAAATAGCGATTAAAGAAGTCCACTTAGGGATGAAATGTGATTTGTTTAAACTTTAGACTACAATCAGAACGATTAGTACACCAGTAAGCGACGCAAGCAGGCATTTTTTATCAAAACACTTCACGACTACACGAAATCAAACTACCAGAAGCGAATGTTTTGGGGTAGCTAACATGGCGGATCTTGACTTGGGTCGGCTTCAAGTTTGTGACGTCATGACAACTCCTCTTATTTTTACCTCCATGGTCACAGTCTAACTGTGCTAGAGTCGTGTCATTAAAATGCATTGTGGTAAACGCTGCTGCTTGCTGGATCGATGATGTGTCTCGATGTTGATTCTGGCTCTGAATATTGTTGTCTAGGGGTAAAAAGATGTGGTCCCGTGTTTTTGATGTGCTTTTGATGATAAATGACGAGCGTAACCAACAAATATTTAAACTTCAAATATTTATTACTTTAGTGGCCATCTTAATTCCAGTGTCCACTAAAGACAATGACACAACACAAAGTAATCTTTTATATCTTCTTTGCATTGTTTATCCACTTCGAACAATAACACACATACACACTAGAGTTGGGCCAAACAGTTATTCTGGAGTAACCGTTATCACAGTTCCAGTTATTCTTTGATAACCGTTATTGTTAACTGTTACTAATAAGAGCCAAGTTATTTTTCGCTAGCGCATACCGAATACTCCGAGGAGCTACAGTTAAATAACGTCATAGTTGGAATCCACATGGTGGTATAAGGAGGGGAGATGGCACTATGACCGTCTGCTGTACATCTGTTTGAAGGGGGTGGGCGTAGTCGCCCGCCATGTTTGATTGGTCAAAACAGTGACAGGGCACTTGTTAGAATTGCGTGTTCTTCATATTTAACGTTATGTTTGCGAAATAATTTTAGATGATGTTGAGTGATACAATATTTACATGCATAACACAACGTCAGAATAGCTTTTTCAGGCGTTTTCGTTTTGTTTTTAATGCGTTTTTGCCCCAGCAATACAACTGATTTGATCTCGTTAACTTAAGGGGCTCCGGAACGCCCTATACTTGCAATGTTAAAATATCGCTTATAAATTACATCTTTCCTCACAAGGTATTTGAGGTAGGAAGTTGAACTTTTTACAGATTATTTATTGGAATATGGGCTACAACTTAACACAGGGATTTTACAAAATTTTAGTTCAGTCATTAAAGATGATTTTTTTTCAATTGTAATGAAAATTGACAACATTTTTTTGCAATTTTTTATTTGTATATTCAAAAATATACAGTTTTTTGGAAAAAGGCTGTGTTAAATTATGCAGAAGCTACTGTGTAACATTTACTGAAAGTTTGAAACAAATATGTTTGGAAGATCCTTAGAAAACATGTAATTAGTATGAGAAAATAATAGTTTTGGGAATCGAGCGACAAAGATTGGATTAACTTTTTAGTGCATTCGGGGTCCATAGGATGGATTATCTTCATCCTCTGCAAACTCCTCCTCCAGCTTCCTCTTGTTCCTCCTCCTGTTTACTCTTGCTTGTATTTCTAGACTCTTTACAGCCCTGTCTGCAGCCCAAAGGCGTTCCTTGTCTAAAGCAAGCATCGCTCGTACCATGTTAGAACCTATCTTCATTCCCATATTTCTAAATACCTTGCAGCTTACAATGTTGCCATCATTGAAAGTCGCAACAGCATCATACACACCAAAGCGAAGTGTTTCTATTCCAACAAATACAGTCTTGGGGATTCTCGACCATATAACACTATTTACACTTTCATTGGGGTTTTGAGTTTTTCCGTGAATACACTTTTTCAGCAGTTCAGGTGCTGCTAAGTCTCTGAAAATAGGTTTTATCACCTCCATTATTGCATGAGGCAGACTATACTTATGAGTGTACACTTCACCAGTTAGCAATCCTTTGTTATATTTACACCAACTGTCTTCTTCTTTGGGACACAAGCTATGTTGGGGATTTTCATCGTCTTTATTGTTTACAGTAATAACACATACCTCTGGCTTTCCAACATTTCTCCTTTTCTTAAAAGCCTTCAGAGGATTTCTAATAACTTTACTTTTACTCATTATTATACTGCAACAAAACAGAGACTCAAGAAACAGAATTAATTACGAATATTTTCGAGATAACGACTGAGTAAATAAACATGAAACAATCGACAATCACACCAGCGATATATATTGAACCATCACAGGTAAGCCACAACACATACTTTATTTCATATCACTAAAATGTACCTGATGAACACGGACGTTAATAATAACACCATTTGACAGCAGTTTAACAACGCCACAGTGGGTCACGCCCATGTAGAACACATTTCAAAAGAAATTTAAAAATAGTTGTAGTCTTCGGAATTGAATAAATTATATGTCTATTAAAAGGTAATAGTCTGCAGATTCAGAAAACGAAAAAAAAGTAAAAATTGAACTTTTCATGATTTTGAGCCTTTCCGGAGCCCCTTAAGTGTTTCTTTTGGATACGAACTTCGAATGATGAAAAATAATAGTGCACAAAGCTCTTTTCAAACTCAAATCACCTTCTACTGTATTTGTGTCGATGTAAACTGAAAGCAGAAGCCGAAAGCTTGGCTTGTTTACATACTGGATGATATTTCTTACTCGTTTACACACTTATACAAAATTTCATTTGTAAATAAAAACATAGTTCGTGCTTTGTAAAGAAAAATAAGCATATGATAGTGCTTTTGTGAATGTCAACACAGCAAACTTGTACAAGTACACACAATGGGATTTTCAGTACCATTGTAGTTTAAACATCTGAACACTGAAATCACAACTGTTGCTCTGTGTGTGATTATTAATAGCACAATAGGCCTACTTGTCAGATGATAATTAGGAAACCTTCCTTTTAGTGTATAAGTCAATACATGTCATTAAGTAGCAGTTTTGATACTAATCATGAACTGTTAAACAAATCTCAATTACACAAATTTGCTGATGATAGGTACTTATGTGCAATAGTCTGAAATTTCACTGCAATGTATAAAACATAATGGAAAAGAGTGAGGCACCTTGACTGTTTTAACCTACCTCTTTTTTTTTATTTGCTTCAATGTTGGATAAAGCAAAATATCTTAAAGCAGTGCTACACTTGGAACCATTTCTTGCACATAGCATTTAAACTAGCATTACATTTACACAATATTGTTTTATCACTTACCTTTTACAATTACTGTAACATACCACAGACTTCCGTGGGATAAAGTTGCAAAAGTAAAGCATAAAATAGGAGAGAAAAAAAGGGCATACTATGATGTTTTGTACATTTCAACTCACTAAAACACATTTTAAAGTACAAATTATCAAGCTGAGTTCTTGCATTATCAAATCGTCAGTGTTTCAATCTCATTATAGCTTATCCACTAACATTCCATATAATCATATGTGAAGTGTGGGACTAACAAAATTTTTGGGAAAGTTATAAACAATGTAGTTTTGAGAAACATTTTAATTTCTTGGGATACAGTACAATATTAACATTGACATTTGGGTTACAACAAAGCACTTACATATGTTCAATGTCCTTTGGTTACACAACATGTTTTGTGCCAATAACAAGACAATTATATCTGGACAGTGTAATAACAAATGTAAAAATAAGTAAGTATGAAATGGGTTTTTTAATATTATGTATCTATCAGAACATGAAGTAGTATGGCTAGAATTGACGATAAAAAATCCCACAGAACAATGTGAAAAAAAAACACTTTCAGATCACAGCTGTGTATCATAGGAGTGGTCCAATTTCCTGGATCAATTTACAAATGAGCCCTTGAAAGCCTTAGTGGTGTAAGTCAAAAAACACAATTTTCCTTCTGAAACGACTAAACTCTCATTACAATGAACTCTGTTACTAAATGCAGTACTCTTTAAACTACATGTAGCTACAAATTAAGGTAATCATTTCATCATCAAAACACACGTCACAAATAAAAATTGACCAGCCCTTTACAAAATTCACAATGGCTATACATACCCTGGAGAAGAATCTGTTTAATGCACTGCCACCAGAAGCACACACTACCTCATTAAAGTACTTCAGAAATGTTCTCCAAAAGGGGGTAAAGCTTTCATATATGTACCCTCAAACACAGCTTTAAAAGGGAAAATTAAATAACATAGAGGAAAGAAGTGTGGAAAGCAAAGTTCACAAATTCATTGACCTTTAAAAAGAACTAATTTGGTGTATGCTGTTCTCAATTTTTTTTCATGGAGTGAATCTGTTACACATTTTGCAGCATGTTTATGATGTGTCAGCAGGTACTTTTTCGCAATAGCTTTGATCAGCAGTACCAAGTGATTATCTAATGGGTGCTGATCCTTCATGTGCTCTCCCAATTCCTCAAACACAGGCTTGAACAGAAAAGTGCCAAGTACCTCTGACACACATTTAGTATTAAGATCTTTCACAGGAACCCTCCTATTTCCAGTACTGTATTTTCTAAATACTTTTTTAGAACACATACAAATGTCCACAACATTGTCAGATGGTGAAATCAAACCACCTCTACTCTTTCTGTGTATAAGAGAATAGGCAGTACGACTCCCTTCCCCTCGCAACACTGACAAGCATGTTTCACACTGTAAAGTTCTCACTAAGTGACGAACCACAAATCCTGAAACATAAACAACAATATCGGTTGCCACTTCAGAGAGAATCATTTCAGCTTCAACGTAATCATGATCATGGCTCACCAAATGTGTTTCCATATCTAATAATTGCCTACGTTCAGTGGTGAAATTGATTTGTTGTTCTATAATCTGACCACTGTATGTCAAATCAAGGATCTCTTCCAGGGTTATACAGTTGCCTCTGTCTGATTCACGAATTTCATTGTGAATCAGGAGTCTCTTATAGGCAGATATGAACTGTCGAGCTGTTGGATTGTTATTCCACCCACCACGACTACGGATTGCACTAAAAAACATCTCCAAATGATCTTGGGAGCACTTATAAATGGGGAGGAACTTCAACAAAGGTGCAGAGGATTGTGGTCCAAGCTTTGTATAGAGGTGCTAGACACTAGAAATACACACTAGGAAGCCAAAGAAACCTGTTTTCCTGTTACTGTCCACAACCAGTCCCTGACACACAGTAAGTGTTTTGATGTATGCCTGAGCCTCCATTAAAAATTCTTTAACAACCTGGAAATTATGAATATTCACAGGCTGCTTCCACTCATTCTGCAGAAGGCTTCTGGAATTTAATATATCAAACAGGCAGTTGAATATCCTTATAAATTTTATTGTAGCAGAAGCATCTTCAAAGCCTGGTATCTTCATATCGCAGCGGTACTGCATTGCGTCTGCCACAGAAGTGCTGAGCAGCTGTGCTGCTAACCTAACTTTCATTTTGTTATTCACAAAATTGATGTGGCTACTCGTAATGCTGTTGTGTAAGTGGAGACCTTATTTCACTTGTAACTTATGCAGAAGGTCAAATAGGTACCATGAAATTACATTACCTTGCCCATCCCAAAAATGTTTTCTCTCCCCTAATGGATTTCTTACAAGTTTTAGCATATGGGGTGGACCTAACACAAATGCAACTTCAAAATTGTTACCCTGAACAAAAAAGGTGGTCTTTAATCCATCAACATCAGTAATGCACCCCAAGCATTTGGTCATAGACATATTGGAGGCACAACCATCACACGAGAGAGACACTTCTTGAATGCCACTGGCACTGGCAAGGCTAATGCATTGTTTAACCAAATGAGCTTTCTGCTCCCCAGTCAATCCACGTGTCAAAAAATACCCTACTGGTAGCTTCCATGACCCATTAATTGTGACTAACATTAATACAAAGGCCTCTTTAGCTACAGGTAAACTATCCATAGCAACAGAGGACCCCATATCTATGTACCCATAATACTGTGTTCCATCAAATTCTATGTGTTGCCTGATTGCAATTTTATCCATTAACAAACTGCATAGAATTTTATTAGTCAGGCCCTGATGAGAAACTTTTGCTTTAATAATGGCAAATGACTCCGTGGTAAAGCCAGGAGCACCATCCACACCCTGGTACCACCTTGCTAATGTTCTCGGATGTGGTAGACATGTGTCGTAGCAGCGTCTAACATATTTATACGCTTGTGGGGAATAAAAGTTTAATGTAAGAGCAAACGAACGTAGCTCAGGTCTGTAAGTTCTAGGTACACTCTTACAGTTTGCCTTTGCTGCCTGTCGTTGCAACAGCTGCTTGTGCATTCCAGGTATGCTTGCAATAACACTTAGACTGTCTTCATCCACAAAATGTTTTTTTCTCAGTTCTTCCATCACTGTTCTCAAACATGCCACTTTTTTTATTAAACAACACTTGGATTGCTGAAGAACTTTGACTTTCTTCCCATAATTTTCATTTTTTGTCAGCAGCACAGACACATCCCTCTTAAGGTTCCTCACTATTGGTGTTTCTTCGGGATTTACAGCCAATGGTGTGGTGGAATTAGCAGGATGAGAAGCTTCAGCCTGAAAGCCACTGGTAGTGGCTTCATCTTGAGTTCTGCATGTAGCAGTTAAATTAAATGTACATTTTGACGTCTGCTGCCTTTGTGTTGGTGGTCATCTCTTCTTCTGCTCCTACAGAAAACAAAGATTGAAAACAAATAATAACTGTTCAATTACACCTTACAGCCTACTTGTAATTATTTGCATTCCATAATGCATTTACAATATTTGCAGATTCTGATTGGACTTGTTACTATTTACTTGCACTACAATGACAGTACAGAAACACCTGTGGATGTGAGGGGGTAAGAAACCTGCCTTTATGAAAAGCTACATTTGGGGGGGGGGGGGGAGGGGGCAATGTACTCTCAGTGCAGTAAGAAAGTGCCAATTTGGTGGTTTTGGATCCACTGTATGTTTTGAAATAGTAGCAATATACACTTGAACATATGATATATTAGACAAACTATCTTACACAATTAAGCACTTTTTTCCAATATGATAATTTGTCACTGCCCCTAACAAGAGTAAATGCAATGCTGTTATTGGGGCATTTAAGTAGTGTTCTTTCACTACAGACACCAATGCTTACAGGTGTGAAACTATTATCTAAGAATACTGATTCAACTTGTTGAATTTTACAAAATGGATGACTAAGTAATTAACAACCGAAAGAATTTAAATTAAATATGACAAAGAGGAAGAGCAGATTATGACAGTTATAACTTGACGTAATGCCTGAAGTCTTATTACACAGAAATAAAATTACACAAAACACACAAACTCTCATGAAAAAATAGAAATTTATGCTCGAAAATGTGATAAAACTATGAAAATATTGTTACATGGATTAACTCCACTGCAATCCACACGTTATTGGTTATAGGCAAAAACACAACTGAAATTAGAGGACTAATTAAAACATTCATACTTTATGGCATTGTACGTTTATTTCCTAGTTTTACAGGAATTCAGAATCAATATGCTGATTTCACGTAGACTACCTTTTGTAAGTGAAGTTGAAAGGCAGGAAAAATTGATGGTACAGCATTTTCCCTGATCCGAACACTCGAAACTGAAGTTCGGTCAATATCTTCTTCTCGAAAATGCTGGGAACATATTTTACTCCATTTGTTAGGTATCCAGTATTTCCTTTTTACCATATGAACCCACAGAGCTCTACGAGCTTCATTGATCGGAAATCTGAAATAAAATAAGAAGAAAAAAGACGACCATGGAGGTAGTGGTCGAAAGCTTGGAGTTTTATCCTGATTTGACGTGGCATGTACACCGAGAGATTTTTACTCAAGAAATACGTCGCGAAAGACTTCGTAGCCATATTCGTAGCCAAGAAGAAAACAGTTTAACGAAACGTAAACAAGGCCGCACATCACGAATATAAAAGACAATATTTTACGAACGGGGCCACTTACGCATGGAACGTGATTCCTTTTAACTTGGTAGCACTATTCCAACAATTAGTACACCCGTAAACAACGCAAACCGGCATTATAAAATGGAAAACACTTCCGCAGCTCTACACAGTAGCACAATCACAAACGAGTCTTCTGACCAAACTGCAATGGCGGAGCTCGGTTTCTGTCGGCTTCAAGTTTATGACGTCATGGCATCTCCCCTCCTTATACCTCCATGGGAATCCATCAGTTTAGTTATCAGTATAACTGCGAGTAGTGTGAAATGGCAGGAATGTCGTATGAATCGTGTCATAACGTTAGCTTATTAACTCCGAGTACATTTTAGTTGATGTTAGAACGATTATTAGTGTTTCATATTATATGTTTGTAGGTTATAGGTCGCTATTAGAAATATTACCTTCGCAGCTGCAACAGAAAGTGCGCGGAACTTCGCCACAGCACTGTTTAAGTAAAATTTAACAACGTGCGTTTTTTAGTATGAAGTAATATGTAAACTGAGTACTGTAGGTTAAATTCGAAGCTTAATTTCTTGTACTGCTCACATAATAGAATAAAGAGTACAGCCTTGTAATACAACAAAAAATCTACGTAATGTGACAGATTCGTTTACTCCTGTGCTGTAAAAGATAGTCCTATTGGGGAAAGTGTGAGTACACTAATCCAAGTTTTATATGAGATTTGGAAACTGCTCGATTTCTTCGGCTACAGCATGTTTGTAACATATGAAGACATGCAGATGGAAAAGGTTGACAGTGTTACATTTCTGGGATTACAACTCGATAATAAATTCAGTTGGGAAGGGCATACCACATTTTTTCACTCTATTATTTCATAAGGGAGCATATTCTGTGGTAACTCATGAAACGTGTTTTATTCTGACAGTGTATCAATTCTGTAATTATTAGCAGTTAATGTAATATATTCACATATTTTGACACTCTCCTGACAAATGATGAGGATAATAATTATTATATTCAACTGTATTATGTTATGCTTCCTGACATGTTATTTGTCATTCGCGAAGGCCAGCGGCTATTTCGGAAGAAGTACGTAAATATTTGTTCGCTCCAGTAACTATCGTCTCTGAAATATCACCGGGGTCTAAGACTGGTGTCACTGTGTCAGGAACACAGACACACAGTTATTCCGTTACCAACTTCCAGGTTACCTGTAATTGTAGCCCGATAACTGCCAGAGAGCGAGAACTGTGAGCCAATAACGATAACTGCCAGAGGAAAATACCGATCTCTGACACTTATTTCTATATTCGCTATAATTCCTTATGGTACCTCTCTTTATACTACCCGTCCAAGCTAAATTGACATATGAGACGGTGGTTTAAGGGAACGACCATACTTGTTAATGCCTGTACTGCAGCTCCTTGGGGTGTAAGGGGTGTCCCAAGAGTATATGTCTAACATATGATGACAAGAAGATAGAAGAAGTGGACGGTGTTAAATTCTTGGGATTACAGCTTGATAATAAATTCAACTGGGAGGAGCACACCACAGAACTGCTGAAGCGTCTTAACAAATCTCTGTTTGCAATGCGAATTTTGTCAGACATAGGGGATATAAAAATGAAAAAGCTGGCATACTATGCTTACTTTCATTCCATAATGTCATATGGGATTATTTTCTGGGGTAATTCATCAAGCCAAGCTAAAGTTTTCCGGGCACAAAAACGTGCAGTAAGAATTATATGTGGTGTGAACTCAAGAACATCCTGCAGAAGCCTGTTTAGGGAACTAGGGATACTAACTACAGCTTCCCAATATATTTATTCCTTAATGAAATTTGTCATTAAAAATATATCACTTTTTCAAACCAACAGCTCAATTCATGGAGTCAATACTAGAAATAAGAATAATCTTCACAAGGATTTAAAGTCACTTAGTCTTGTACAAAAAGGTGTGCATTATTCAGGAACACACATTTTCAATAACTTGCCAGCAGCCATAAAAAGCTTAACAACCAATGAAATTCAGTTTAAGAGAAGCCTAAAGGATTTATTGGTGGCCAACTCCTTCTACTCCATTGATGAATTTCTGAGGAAAACCAACTGATTTGTATATAAGTACAACATAACTTCTGCACAATTTCAGTGCAGTAATGTGTTCACTGAAAATTTGTGTGTGTGTGTGTGTGTGTGTGTGTGTGTGTGTGTGTGTAAGTATAATCTAACTTCTGCACCATTTCAGTGCAGTAATGTGTTCATTGTAAATAAGTATTACAGTAGTTGTATTACATGTTTCTTACCTTATAAATAAATATAAAACTTTTTTATTTTAAATTCAGTGCAATAGTATTTGTAAAATGACTCTTAGTGTTCATTAAAAAATGACGATCATTCCACTTGGGACCTGTGGAATGGCAGATTAGCTTATTTGTTTTAGTTTAAATATTTGTCATGTATTGTTGTTTTTCTGACATGTTCCACATCCTGGAGGACCTCCTCACTACGGATCAATTGGAATGAAAGTAAATCTAATCTAATCTAATCTAATCCTATCAGCCACCGCTCGGACATTAGCTTTATTTTAGAGGTGGCAAAAAATAACGTAACTGATAAAAATAACCGGTTACTGAGAAGTAACGGTTACTGCAATAACCGTTCCTCTGATACAGGCAGTTATTTCAATAACTGTCTCATGTCAACATCGCCTCACGCCATCTGTTGACCGAAGATCGTACTACGCTTTCCCGTCAACTCATCGGAGATCTGGCTAGGAACTAGGGAGAGGGTAGACCATTTGGAAGGCGTGCTATAGGCCATGGGAATAACTGTGAGACTGTGCGCCATCTGTTGATAAGAACTGTGTACTATATCGTGCGTCATCGTTACTTTTAGCACAAACAATTAAATAAAGTTAATGTCCGAACGGTAGCTGAGAGGAGCTGTAGTACAGACATTAACAAGTACGGTCGTTCCCTTAAGCCACTACCTCATATGTCAATTTAGCTTGGATGGGTAGTATAAAGAGAGGTACGATAAGGAATTCGAGCGACTATGGAAATAATTGTCAGAGATCGTTATTTTCCTCTGGAACTTATCGTTATTGGCTCACAGTTCTCGCTCTCTGGTAGTTATCGGGCTACCACTACAGGTAACCTGGAAGTTGGTAACGGAATAACTGTGCGTCTGTGTTCCTGACACAGTGACACCAGTCTTAGACCCCGGTTATATTTCAGAGACGATAGTTACTGGAGCGAACAAATATTTACATACTTCTTCGGAAATAGCCGCTGGTCATTGCGAATGACAAATAACATGTCAGGAAGAATAACATAATGCAGTTGAATATAATAATTATTATCCTCATCATTTGTCAGGAGACTGTCAAAATATGTGAATACATTACAGTAGCTGCTAATATTTAGAGAATTGATACGCTGTCAGAATAAAACACAGTTACGCACTTTTAATAAATTTATCATACACAGAATACCCGATCTTGAATGTAGCAACCAAGTGCTGTCAAAACTGAAATATAGCAGAATTTTTACCTAAGCTGGTCTATCAGTCTCTGTTACGATATTCATCTACAGAGTAGGAGGAGGAGTCAATGGAAGCGTCCGATTCCACCTGTCTGCTTCGATGTAAAATCGTGTTGTGGTGTGTGAATGTCATTACGGCACGGTGTTTATGAGTTGGTTTTTTGTGTGTGGGGGAGGGGGGGCGGGTCTGGCCGATCTAGTTTGCAGTGCCTGAATTTGCTGGTGGTAATTAATTTTTTTTTCTAGCTGTGATGTTTTGTGTATTTATGAATATTGAATGTGATTTAATTTATGTAGGGATGATTGATTTGTGGAATTTTGGGATTGTGGTTTTATTTTTCGCAGTTGTAGGTGTTAGCATTTTGGCATCAGTAGTTGTGGTGTGCCTACATAGGTCACCGGAAATGACCGATTCCCATTTTCATAGTTGTACGTGTTGATGTTTTGCTATCGTCATCTGGGGTTTACCTATGTGGGTCAAGGGAAATGTCCGATTCCAATTTTCGTGCTTTTAGTTGTGGGTATTGGTGTTTTGTTATGGTCACCTATGGTTGACCTATAGTGTTCAAGGGAAGTGTCCGATTCCTGCAGATTTTTGTTGGTGTAGCAGAATGCTGTATTTTTTTCCTTTTGGTCTTCATTTTGTGTTTTGGGATCATGGTGTGGTTTGTTTTTTACTAGCTTGTCCTCACCCTAAAACCCCCAACTTCCCGCAGTTGTCCCATTGGTTTGATTGCATTTTTGGTGGTTGATGTTATTGTATTATTTATATGTATCTTCGTGTTTGTTGCCATGTGAGTGTGTGAGTGTGTGTGTGTGTGTGTGTGTGTGTGTGTGTGTAGTGACGTCATGGACACACTTAAAATAGCCATTTCCGGCATATTGATGACAGGTGGAATCAGACACTTCTGTATCAAAAAGTCTTTCAAACACACTGTAAACCATGCTTTAACTGAAATCAAGTTTTTAATGGTTGCTGACTCCGGCAGTTTATTGAAAATGCATGTTCCTGAATATTGGACCCCTTTTGGACCAAGGTAAGTGATTTTAGGTCTTTATGTAGATTGCTGTTCCTATTTCTAGTACTGATATTATGTATTGAGCTATTGGTTGGAAATACTTGTAACAAATTTCATTAAGAAATAAAAATACTAGGAAGCAGTGGTTAGAATACAAAGTTCCTTGAACAGGTTCCTACATGATGTTCTTGAATTTATACCACAAACGATTTTTATTACACACTTTTACATGCAAAAAACTTTTGCTACGTTTCATGAGTTACCACAGAATACGCTCCCTTATGAAATAATAGAGTGAAAAAATGTGGTATGCCCTTCCCAACTGAATTTATTATCGAGTTGTAGTCCCAGAAATGTAACACTGTCAACCTTTTCCATCTGCATGTCTTCATATGTTATAAACATGCTGTATCTGGAAAAATCGAGCAGTTTCCAAATCTCATATAAAACTTGGATTAGCGTACTCACACTTTCCCCAATAGGACTATCTTTTACAGCACAGAAGTAAACGAATCTGTCACATTACGTAGATTTTTTGTTGTATTACAAGGCTGTACTCTTTATTCTATTATGTGAGCAGCACAAGAAATTAAGCTTCGAATTTAACCTACAGTACTCAGTTTACATATTACTTCATACTAAAAAACGCACGTTGTTAAATTTTACTTAAACAGTGCTGTGGCGAAGTTCCGCGCACTTTCTGTTGCAGCTGCGAAGGTAATATTTCTAATAGCGACCTATAACCTACAAACATATAATATGAAACACTAATAATCGTTCTAACATCAACTAAAATGTACCCGGAGTTAATAAGCTAACGTTATGACACGATTCATACGACATTCCTGCCATTTCACACTACTCGCAGTTACACTGATAACTAAACTGATGGATTACAACTATGTGGTTATTTAACTCTCGGAATATTCGATATTCGCTAGCGAAAAATAACTTGGCAGTTAACAATAACGGTTATCAGAGAATAACTGGAACTGTGATAACGGTTACTCCAGAATAACCGTTTGGCCCACCTCTACTTTATTTAATTGTTTGTGCTAAAAGATGGCGCGCAGTTTCACAGTTATTCGCACGGCCTATAGAACGCCTTCCAAATGGTCTACCCTCTCCTTAGCTCCTAGCCAGATCACCGATGAGTTGACGGGAAAGCGTAGTACGATCTTCGGTCAACAGATGGCGCGAGGCACTATTGACATTAGACAGTTATTGAAATAACTGCCTGTATCAGAGGAACGGTTATCACAGTAACCGTTACTTCTCAGTAACCCGTTATTTCTATCAGTTACGTTATTTTTTCACCTCTAAATTACACACTTTACCAAAGTGACTGCGCTCCCGTCACCTCCCGACCTTTCTTGCTGCTTGTATTTATAACCTTGTCAAAGAACTACTAAAAAGAGAAATAGTTTATAAGTCACAAGTACATCTGTTATCGTAATTTGTGCAGAAAAGTTATAAATTGATATCAAATGACATAGTTTAACAGGTTATTAAAATGACAGACAGATTTTTTTGACTTGACAGAATAATTCTTTGTTACAAAAAGGCCGTTATTTAGAAGTTTGTCAATTGACTGCTCTAATTTGCATAAATAAGTAAATAACATGAATTATTATTTCGTCTAAAATAGGAGTGTTTACGTGAATACTGAGTGAAAACGGTCCTAGTGAACAAATAGGTTTCACTGGGTGATTTTTATTTAAGGAGATCCGAAATACGTAAGTTGGCCACTATTTTTCGTACTTCATATTAATTATTTAAGATGAACTTAGTGTTTTTACATGATGACATTTGCTGTATCAGTGATCAAGTGATATTAACTTTTGTGTGGGTCAGTTATTCAGTATAATTTAATGGGTTGACTGTTTATGGAAACATGTTATGCAATCATTGTTAACACAGACAATAACTTTTCTATAATCATAAATACTCATTAAACCAGTTGAATTTGGAGGGTATCGCATACTTCGGTAAAGTAAAGCCTTTAATAGGTTCCGTTACAAGTGCAACTTTTCTTCTGAAATGAAACTTTCAAATTGTTTGTGACAGTAATTGCCACATTCTCAATTTTTACATTCAAAACAAAAGGTCTTTTTTCTTCACTTAGTTTTCTAATTGTACCAGCTGGCAATACATAGAGGATTTCACAATCTGAATTTTTTTTTTTTTTTATAGTTTCTGATAAGTAACAAAATTATTTATCTAGACCATCACCCACCCTTTCTTCGTTAATGACAAATAACTTAGAATAACATGTTAGACATAATGACTTCCTTGGTATTATGCTGATAAAAGGGATTTTTTTAAAAAAGATAATTATCAGATGTTATTTCTCTCAGACCTTTTTTTATGATTCTTAAAAGGGTCCAAGCAAGAGTGGTCAAAAAGGTGATTTCTGTAAGTATATAATTTTATGGTACTTGCAAGTTGAGTTAACCTCTGAGACAATTCATAAGTAAAGCAACACTTTTTCTTCTTCACTATAATCTTCAATTAATGTAATGTCTTTTGGAAACACTCCATACACACCTTTATGCCAAGCTTCATTAATAAGAACACCAATAGAACACTGAGACTCCACAGGTAAATGCCACACTTCAAGAGCTCATTGTTAACTAAGTTGAGTCAACAGATTATGGTCAAAGGTGAAGACAATGCACAGACTTGTACAGGCTCATCTGTGAGCTCGTACAGACTTTCAGATGCCATCTGCTAGCCTAGTGAAACTGTCTGCAGAGGATTGATTCAACAAGTCATCATTTGTTATTTTAATTTTATGTGTTTTTGGTGTGTGTAAATTATCTAATTGATCTATTTTATTCCATTACTTCCGATATTGCAGATATTAAGAAACTTATTTTTGACTAGTCATGTGCATTTTTCTCCCTCTCTGTAAGTTCCCATTCAATCTCAAAGTTGAAATTTGTACTGAAGTTTGATATCATGAAGATCTATTAAGTATGTAATTTACAGATCTTTATCTAGTCCCGTAACAAAGACATTGCTGGCCAAAGAATGAAAAAATTCTAAAATCATTTTTTGTCTTAGTGTAAGTTTTACGTGTAAGCTTCTCACTATTGATACTCTATAAAAAGTAACTCTAATGTCTAATGTAATAGCAAAAAAATATTAAGGCTGAGAAATTCCTCGTTTGGAGGAATACTGTTAAAAAATTGAGGTTTTTAATTTGTGACCAGTAGCCTTGAGATATAAAAAAATTAAGGAATACGTTTTGGTAGGTGATCAGTTTTAATTTATAGTCCAATGTGTGCTGAATTAAATGCTTCTTGTTTGAAAGGTCCGGGGCAACTCATTACAGAATAATTTAAAAAAGCCTCTGATGCATGTTAATGCAAAAAAACACTTACAGCATGAAACAAAAATGGCCACAGTTTCCAAATGATGAAAAATAAAAAGAAATAAATAATTTTTGAGCCGACCAAACATTAGGGAACTCACACAGCAAATATCAAATTTTTTGAGATGGTCGAGCAATCAATTATTTTTTTCCTGGACCACTTGGTATGGAATAACCCTATAAGGTGCTATTCAGTAAACTTTTTGTTCATGCCCCAAGAATTATGGTATTGTTTTGGGTCTAATAATTTTAGTATCAATTTCTCTTGAGTGCTTGGAGACCAGTACTTGGATTTAATACTCTCCTGAAAATCATTCCACAACTTAGTCCTCAGATTGGGTGTTACCCCTTCTGCTGAATTTCCCGGTGTGAGGTCTACCTTTTTAAAGTCATCCCCCTTACAAGGTAGTGAACATCAGAATACACCTAATAAATACATCAGTTGAACAAATCCCCCCCCCCCCCTCCTCCGACTACCACCCTCAGTTCACGGTTTAAATTTGGGAAATATGTTTTCACAAATTCATACTATTTCCTAATTGTAAACCTCCAAAAAATTCTTGCAATACTGCCTGACTTTGATCAAATTTTTTAATTTCTAGAGCTCATTTAGTTTTGTCTAAGACATCCCAAATCTTTTCAAATTCATTTTTGTGATCAGTACTGTTTTCCACATATGTGGCTTTGCTCTAGCGGATTATACCTCACATTCAACAAACATTTGCAATCTTTCCTCTAAGCTAGTTAAGGTAGACTAAGGACTCGACTGTTTCATGTTGCAAGACTCTATGTGATCTTTCATATATGAAATATCAGTTCGTACTGTACGAAAATGTGTATTTCCATCTGTGAAATAATCACAAAACTCATTACAAACAATGTTGTGTACTCATGATGGTAATTTCTCTTCTACTACATTAACTTTATATTCTAAGCAATTATTTTGTTTTGACAATTTAGACACAAAATCAGACTTAATTTGGTCTCCCAGTTTTTAAGGGTCTTGTCTTATAATACTTCGTTGTTATCATCTAGTAACTTTTTGAAATTTTGTACTTCTTCTTTTTTATTACTCCTGTAATTTGTGACATTCCTCCTGTAATTTCTTATTTTTGTCCAGTATTTTCTAAATTAGTGCTCTAATGTCATCACTTTGTGACTCAGCAGCCACTATTTCCCATGATAATAGGCATGCAGTTAACATTAAATGACAATGTACCTTATCACTGACAAATTGTAATCACAAAACATAATTGTAATCTCAGTCACAGATGTGCAATCATGTGCAGCACAACATATAGGAGAAGTAATTGGTCACTTCTCACAGAATTAAGGTGAGAAGTTATGTTGTGTTGGTTGTGTTGGCGATAACTTGCAACCACAGTGCCAACATCTGCTCAGTGGCTACTGGTGCAATGAATATTTCAGAGGGGTTGTTAGACATGTAGTCTCATAGTCGACAGATGTGCTGAGGTGGTAGATGTTTCGTCCACCAGCTGTAAATAAGTCAGGCTGTCTTCTCTGCCACACTCACCAAATTTTCTTCTAAATCGTAGCCTTGTTATATCTGTGTTGCATATCGGTAATGCATCCATGCAGTTGTTATTCGTGGCTGCCAGTTTTCTGTCCTCTAGTGAAGTATTTTGTTCACGAATGATTTTATTGTGAACTTTTCAGTCCTATTTCCTCAGTATCTTTCATTAATTATCAAAATATGTAGCCAATGTAGTGGGTTGAGCAATATAACTTTGTTAATTCTCAGTTGCCACAGGCAACAAATGTAATCTTCTCAATATTTCTTGAAAATTGTTATACTTTCTTGCAAAACTTGGAATCTTTCCAGCATAACAGATTCTTCTCCCCTCACGGTTACCTAGTACAGCGTAAAATTTGAGAAATGGCTGTGGTAAAAGCTGTGGGTATGTATTATGTAGCTTGAGTCTATTCCTTGAACACCATTTTAGATTGTCGTCTGTTACCTCGTATGTCTCTTCTGGATGAATTATTGTCTTGCTACTTCATTCTAGTGGTCTGTATCCTTCAGGCCATGGCCATGCTCAAACATCCAATTGTTTTGGACTTTGTTCCGCCTTGTAGGGAACACTAAGTGGAAGATAGCAATCTCTACTCCGAGCCACAAAATGACTTCAAATGAACTCTCATTTCAACTCTTCTATAGTTTAAAGTACTTTACTTCTTATTAACATTTGCTCAAATAGGCTATGTGATAACAGACATCAGTCATTAAAACACGCCGGGCTTAAAAGGCTGTACAGACAGTCAGTGGTACAGTATAAACTAATTCATTTGGCATGATGATGAAACTTGTATTTTCGGTAAGCCGTGTGTTCCAGGCAGTCTGTGACAACTTCAACTGGAGGCATCATAACACGTGCACCCAGCTGTTACGTGCTGTGTATTCATTGCCAATTTCTGTGCCAAAACTGAGCAGCACAGACAGTTTGTAATTTCGCATCACACAGTATTTGTGCCTATTTCATCTATTATGATCATCTATTGCTCGGCTGATTCTTAATAGTCGACCAGGATACTTGCTAAAACATTCCGATACACTACAAATTGTAGCTGAGAATGTTAGTGTTAAACACAAAGATGTTCGTGTACTTCAGACTTCAGTTGCTGCCCATGTATCTGTCTATTCTGCTGTCTTGAAACTGCATGTCAGAGTGCAGTGGCACATTTACCTTCATCTACGAGTAGCATTTGAAAGATTTGGACATCCCGTCTATCTAGATGTGGAATTGAATTTGCATGGGTTATTTATACATCTCTGAGAAGTCTTATCATGTTTCATACTGAACCACCCATGTCCAGCTGATTTTGCAGTGGAGTGATGTAGCAGACTAACACAGAGTTCAATGATTTGATGGTCCTTCAGTACAATATGAAATATTGACTTATATTGTAAATCTTTTAAAAATGTGAACTTCAACTACTGCATCAATATATTTTTGAGTCCCACATACGTCTTGTCATTCTGACAGCGCCACACAGCATACATCAATCGGACTATGCCCAGCCACATGACAAGGAATGCAGAAAAGCTCTTTGAATAACGTCAGATACACAACGTACTTTACTGCACTTTCACATGACACATTACCTGGAAAATGTGTCCTGGATATGTTTTGGTTAGCAACTTGTTTGTCATGGTTACTTGATCGAACACTGTAGACTATTTGTAGACTCTCATAGAAACTGTATGGAGGGAGAGTCCCCAAACATGTCCAGTGTCTTCTTGATTGTGTGCTGCAGCATTTATATTTCCTGATTTCAGTGTGCAGGGTCTTCACAATCCTCAAAGCCAGAGATAATATTCGGTGCTGTGATTGTAATCATTTGTGTGTAGTAGCATACATAATTGGTGGTAGAAAATGCAAGCACATGAGACTTTCTTGGCGTTACAATTTTCAGAATTGTTAGTGCACATAATTTGTGCATAACAGTTCTTTAATAAAGTAGTGATTCTTAAGGTATCAAATCTTGTTTAGTATTTTTTCTACGTATCCATAAAACAAGTTTGTTAATCATATCAGTTGTTCTAAATTATCCCTATTTTTCTAGTAGACAATTCTTAAAACCTTTATTGAAATTTTCTCTTTTTTGTGGCTTTTTCTTTTGAAATAAATTCTGCTCTGATGTTCCGAGAATTTTGCACTGCAAGGGAATGCATGTTAACAAATTGAGTACTACTTTGATTCTGTAAAGCATTAATGATGATGATGTTTGGTTTGTTGGGCGTCCAACTGCGCGGTCTTCAGTGCCCGTACAAAATCCCAATTTTTACACAGTCCAGTTTTTTGCACAATCCATTGTAGCCACTGTCACAAATGATGGATGATGGCTGATGATGATACCACGAACACCCAGTCCCCGGGAAGAGAAAAATCCCCAACCCCCACCAGGAATCAAACCCGGGATCCCGTGTAAAACATTAATGAAAATGAGCCAGTAAAACGCGTAAACTTCACTCTTGCTCAGGCCATGGTTTTGTGATTAATTATATTTTCAGCTTTAGAAAGGAATGCTGGTATGTAATTTGTTACAATTTATTTAATACTGGCTGTGTAATTAGAAGTAAATCTTGCATTACACTATGTACTGTATGCTTATTCATTCATTTCGGTATCTGCTCCTGATGAACGATTGCCACCTCGAAAAAGCCAGAATGGTTTCTACTTAGGAAAACTTGAAGGTTAGCCAACTAGATACACACTACAATGCAAGACAAGTCTTCTGTAACATCTGCTTTCCCATCATCACCACTTTGTTCACAACAGTCTAAATGCAGTAACTATAGCTATGCTGCAAGTTTATACAAAAGCGTTATAAATGACCGTATTTTATACAATGACTCAAAAGTTCTCCATGATTATTCTGAATTACACAGTTCTGTAAAGAAGTTTGGTGAAACTCTGTGGCTTGAGTATTTAAATACTGCCAATGAGGTAAGTTCTTTTTGTATATAGCTTTATTTTGTGATTTAGAAAAACTAATTTCTGTATTTCTGCATAGTGGCCAGACATTAATGTCACTAGCATTGCCCAGAAGAGAAGGTTGTTACATATTTTGCTGTTACACCTTCTTTATTTGTGAATTATTTTCAACATTCCACAAGTACTGCTAGGACATTTATGCGTATGGTATTGAACAATGATGTAGTTGTCAATCCTTGTAAAGTTTGGTGGTATAATTCATACTTGATGCATAGTGAACTACTTTGCAAGATCTGATTTAGGTGTGCAGTTTATAACTAAAAGGGTAACATGAAACTTTTCTCAAACAAGTGAAAACTTTGGTCTGGACTAGGAGTTCATTCCAGGTACCTGTCTGGTATGGGCAGATCTTCTCCAATTGTACTGTATAAGTAGGGCCTTAGGATTGATTCAAAATGTCAGGTTACTACAAAGACCTATCCATTCATTTCCAACAAATGCCTGAATTGGAAATGCACTGTTAACAAAACGTGATTCTGGTTCAGGTCTGCACTCTTTATAACTTGTAGCAAATATTTGTATCAGTATATATTTAGCATCAAATGCTGCCTCTAGACTATCTGCTTAGGCCATTAGCAAGTACTCTAACATTTTAATAGAGTTTAACATAAATTGTGTATGTTGGCCTCTTTGCTCATGGACCACTGAACCCAGTAAAAGGAAAATATAAGGATCTTCATAATCCATGATTTTTATTTGCCTTGTGCATCGTATTGCAGGTTTATCAAATTGTTAATGGATGTGTTGTAATGTCATGCACCAATTTTTACTTAATTTTGAGGTTGTACCAGTGCTATTATGGACTATAAAAAATACATGGAAGTCACAGCTAACTACTTTATGTAACTGTCCATTCTGATTTACACAACATTCCTAGATTAATCACGATTTGGATTAACATGTCATACATAGGTGTGGAGTGATCTCTATCTTATCCATAAAACAATTTACATGACTGGATGCTAGCTTTTACAAGGATGGTCAGTAATCACTTACTTTTCAGTAAACACACTGTGAAATGAGCAACACAATCTAGTGAGAATTATGAACATTTAAAACTTAAGATCTTTGTGTACCTATGGGATAAAAACATAGTGGTGCTGGCAAGCACAAAGAGTTATTCTCGTGTGTAATCATAAAATTTGTCATTTTGTTGTACTTTGAAGCAAAATATTTGTGAAATGTAATGAATAATAAAAAAACAAAAATACAAAAATATGTAGTGGTTCTTCATCCTTGTTACATGCTTCTTCAGAGTGAAATTAGAGATTCAACAGTAACATTAATTAACTAGAAAAAACTTCCACAAAATACAAATGGGTTTGTTTAGAGTTATCTTAAAATAAAATACTTATTAAACAACCTAAAAGTTTCAAAATCAGTTGCCAGAGACTGCAGTTTTTTTTTTTTGCGCGCGCGCGCACGTGTGTGTGTGTGTGTGTGTGTGTGTGTGTGTGTGTGTGTGTGTGTGTGTGTGTGTGTGTGTCTGTGTAGCAACCTTCCTTTCCATAATATTGTTACATTCCCTCCTGGATTTTCCATTGTTTGATAAAATTTTGAAAAATTATGTATTGATAGAGACAGGGAAATTGTGTGTCAACAATAAAACAAAAACATAATGCGAAATCTGTGATTTTTGTAACATAATGCAAAATGACTTAACTAATATAAATATAAAAAGACAACTGGAAGACCTGATGCTTCTATGACCTAATAAACAAATAATAAATCATTTACAATAAACAACAAAGGGTGATCCCTCTGATTTAAATTTGTGTGATAACAACAGCACGGTGATCAAGTTCAGTTAAATTTAATAAACAAATTGTAAAAATAACTTAATATCAAATGAACAAATAAGCACAATAACAAGAGACTGTTGTTTGAAACAGTAACTCAAATAAACAGTTTACAAGACAGATACAAAATAATAATACAGGGTGTACATAAAGTCTGAGAACACTTTCAATTATTTATTGCACAAGAACTAAACATTGTACAGATGTCATACATATTGCATTTTGAGTAGAAACTCTGAAAGTATTCTTTTTACAAACATTCACTATACGAGCCATGAGTGACCCGGCAGAAGTCAATACGGTAATAGAGTTCTTGCCATACCTGTCCCAGCTTGACATCGTCGACTGTGGCAGTCACTTACCGTATTCTCTTCTAGAGCTCTGCTACATCACATGGTAGAGGCGGTACAGAAACCGGATGTGTCCCCACAGAAGAAAGTCACAGAGTGATATCTGATGATCGGGAAGGCCATTTCATGAAATAGCTGTCCCTTTCTGTAGCACAGCCAATCGATTGATGCGGCATCTCCGTTTTCAGGTACCCATGAACTTCACGATGAAGATGTGGTGGAATTTGTTGTGCCAGTGGTAAATGGCTTTCCTTGTTGGTGGCTTCTTACCATACTTGGTTCTAAAGATCTTTGAACAGCTGTAGCACACTTGTTTTCATCAAACTCCAACAGACAGAAAGCTCGCTCTGCATCTGAACTGACCATGTTTGCAACTAGCACTGACTATCAGCAAATTACCAAACTATGCTGTGACTGTATACATGGAGAGAGAAAAAAAACTCTCTGGGTGTCTCTTCAAAATGACATTTGTATGATATCTGAACAATGTTTGGTTCTAAGGCAATAAATAATTGAAAGTGTTCCTGGACTTCATGTGCATCATGTAGATTAATTAAAGAAAACAGTCCTAGGTGAAATAACAAGGTGATAGTTTATGGCAGCAGAAAAATAAATCTTATTAACCACATGGAGTAGTTTATCCACCTATTGAATTGATCAGTATATGGTAGATATTATAGTTTTTATGGTTGCCTATGATGTGAATTAATTGTGATTTGGACCTGCTGATCAGATCCAAATAACCGTGCTTCTGTTCCTCTTAGTGGACTTCATTTCCTTTGCAGTATCTTAAGTGCTAGAAGGTGAGAGAGAGATGGAATCTGTGACCAAGAAAATTAAAGCTCCTTTATTGATTGAAGGTATCTCCCCTAAGATATGTTTAACACAATCATATTACAAATGTTTGAGTTGTAGATGTCTTGTCTTGTTAGACTGCACAACAAAAATTCATTTTGACAAAGCAAAATGTCAGATTGAGAAATAATATCAGAATGACATTTTAAAAACACATTTGTTTTTGCTCTTATATCATCTCTATAGTTATTGTGAGCACGATTCTTTCATGGTTGCAACACATCCCAAAATTTGACTTCTATGAACTAGTGGCCCACACTGGGTGCAGACACTGAACGTCTCATCCCATCTTGCAGATATACTGCACCCATATAACCCGTATTACCTGCACATATTAATAAACTATTTCTCCCACAATTTGCTGTCTGAAACTTAAGTATTTTTTTATGAACTATCTCAATCATATTTCATACATTAGGACAGAGAGTGTAATTCATCATTTTCCCTAAAATGATGTGTTATATCTCAACTTTTCCACTCCACCTCACACAATGTGTTGGAACTTGCCATGAAACATAAGCTGGACTGGCTGTGTGTGTTCTGCTACATACCTTTGGGTGTGAAACAGCAGTATAAAGTAGTGCTGAGTATCATAATAGCAAGCAGGGTGGAAGTGACTACTGGGCCTGTTATGTTAGATAAAATATTGGGCTGGTGGAATCCATAATACATGTGGCAGCTCCATCTAGTGACTTGTTGCTGCTCCTGTGTCATCAACTATTTTAAAGACTAGAACAGTTCATCGTTGTTAGTATCTGGAAAAAGTGATAACACACGATGTGTACTGAGAGGGAAGCTAATTTTTCGAATGGGTAACAGGTGTGGTTCGATAGTGATATTTGAAATTTCTTTCATTAGTGCTGAGAACAGAAATTCATGTCGCAGAGTATTGCAACAGGATGCTTTGAATAGAAGTCTACTACTATTCAGTGTTACTTGGTACTTGTGGAGAGTGAAATTCCGATTAGAAAACACAAGTGAAACCAGAACGACATAGGGATTGGATTATATCTTGCCAACGTTAGGTTGATTCAACTACCAATCTGGGATCAGTCGAGTTTGTTGTGTAAGAGAGAAACTGTCTTCAGTATGTTCCAAGAAGAAATGGAATCAACATAAGGTGCTGAATTGTGCCACTCATGTGTAAGTAAAGGGACTACACTGTATCATCAATGTCTACTTGGAGGCCAGGTGTGTGGAGCAGTGCTGGATTGTGCTTCTTCGGCCGTGGTTTAACAATAGGTGTTTTGGTTCACGGAGAGTGCGATCTTATTTCTGCAGACCTTTCCTAATGACACGATAGTCTTATCCATGATACTGGCTTTTACAATCTGCACTTGTGTGGTAATTCAGGTTTTCAAATTTCATAAATTTTAATGTAAATTCACAGCACCAGACAACCTAGACGATTATGTAGTGACAATGTCTCTACATAGTGAAATAATGCAAACATGTGACAAACCATTTAGTTGTAGAGGCAGGTAATGAAATATAGAGGAATAAATAAGAGTGAAATGAGGCTGAAGAGGCCATGAGGCAAAAACACAGAGCAGAATCATCAATTGATTGAAATAGTGTCCTTTCCCACGTAAGATAAAAAATGTTCTTAATACATAGATTGTAAATTGATGGGGTAACAGAATGTAAATTACACAAACATCTGTTCTAAACATTTCTGCGTTTTGCTGGATCCACTACAGTAGATGCTATATACCTTTATACTTGGTCAAGCAATCAAACTGAGCTATAATCCTCTGATCTGTAATTCATCGTTGACAGGAAATGTGAAATACAGTATCTGTACTGGTCCAGTGCAGGGGCATGTACATTTCTTAGTTTTGCCCGATTTCATGGCAGTTTGTCATAACATCTCGTGATCTCCTAATTGGTATATCAGCATCCTAGCATCCTTTCAACTATGGAGCTGTCTCCATGTTCAGCTCCATTGTTCTGGTGAATTTTCTTCAAAATAGATGTTAATCTTTTAGCAAGTCTTGAAAGATGCATTTTGTGATGATAAACAACCTCAAAGGGAATCGGCATTGGTTTCATGCACTCGCGTGTTGTATGACGAAATTACATATGGTAATAGACAATCCCAGTCTGAGGTCAAGCTAATCATGTTATAAGGTAAGATTTTAGGTACTGTTTTATGAATGTGTTCAACCCTGTCATTACTGTTAGGATGAAATGACGTAGCTCTGAAGTTCTTTATTTTAAACAGTCAAGATAACTGTATGATAAGATTGGACATAATGTTTGTCCCTCAGTGTGCTATAATGGCCTCTGGACTTTGTAGTGCAGAATAAGCTACCAATGCTCTCACAACCATCTCAGCGGCCATGTCTGCAGTGGGTCACACAATAAGATAATGAGAGAAATGGTCAGTGACAGATAAAATGTATGTTACTTTTTACTTTTAAGGCAAATGGTCATGTATATATGGTGTGCTAAGACATTGAAAGGTATATAGTTTGAAGAGGTACATTTGGTTTTTGTTCTGGCACTCTCTGCAAGGAGACAATTTTGAACGTAATATCTTACTCTTTTTTTTTTTTTTTTTTTTTTCGTTTTTGTTTTGACCACCAATAATGGCCTGCCATCTGTGCTTGCATGGCACTTTCCCCATTACGATGTATCTGTACACACTCATGACTTTGTCACAGTATGCACTTGCCAGTAGTCTCGGGATTCTTGTGCCTTCTTTAATTCCTCAGTAAGCACATCATCTACTTGCAGGATCTTAATTTTTGTACTCAAGGCACCTGGATTCTGATTTAACTTTCCAGACTTAAGTCTGGTTATGTAGTCATATTCAGAGAGTTTTTAGGCCAATCTAACAAGTCCACTGCTGGGATCCTTTAAACTCAAAAGGCACTGTAAAGTAACACGATCTGCAATTACTGTGAACTGTCATGCCTATAGGTAACACTGACAGTAAAGTGTGCCAAAAACAAGAATCAGAAGTTCGTTTTGTGTGGTGGTGTAATTTTGCACAGCTGATACAGCTGACGTGAAGCATAACCAATTGGTTTTTCTTTACCATTTTGTATCTGACTCAAAATGCAACCAGCTCAAACATTACTAGCATCACACAACAAGATTAAAGGCAGAGCAAAATTCCGGTAACCCAAGACAGGTGCACTTGTTAAGAATGTCTTTCAGTTTTAACATGGTCCTCCTGCAATCTGTTGTCCAGACAGGAGCAACTCCCTTCTTTAGTAATTTTGCAAGGTGGCTGGATAGTTCTCCACAAAACGGCGATAGTAATTTATTAAACTGAGAAATCAGTTGCAATTCTTTAATGTTCCTCGATGCTGGAAAATCATTCACTCCATTTTTTTAATTGTGGGTCTGGTCTTAACCATCTGATAAAATTATATAGCCTGGATAGTGCACTCATGATAGTGCAAAATTGCAGTTTTTGAATTTCAAATTTAGATTAGCATCACTATACTGGGCTAGTATGATTGATAGTTACTTGCATGTTCTCTCACTGAATTTCAAATGACAACTGTGTTGTCCAGGTGTACTAGTCACATGGTTGGCTTTAAACCTCCTAAAAGTAAATCAGCAAAATGTTAAAATGTTGTGGAGGGGGAGAGGCGAGTGTTTGGGGGGGGGGGGGGGGGGAAGGGCTTTCTTTGATATTCATAATGCCCACAGGGCACAACAAAAGCTGTCTTTTTCTCCATCTTTAACAGCTACATGAATCTTATAGTAGCTGGAGCATGGTGAAGAATTTGCATTTGCCAAGGTGATTGAAAAAATCATCAATCCTTGCAAAAAATGCTGCAAGCTTTTCCTCTCTAACTGGTTTTGTTAGGGACTACCACTGTAAAGGGTGTACATAAACGGGGTGTATACGACCGGGACAACCAGGAGATCCGGGAAAAACCTGGGAATTTTTTCATCCAGGAGAAAACAGGGAAAAACCAAGGATATTTTAGAATTCCAGGAATTTTTCATTGTTTTCAGTTAATTTTTTGTAATTTTGACTGGTAAGAACTGATACTCTAACAAAGGATATTACTGTACCCCACTACTGCAGAATAATACTTCAACAATAAAAGATAAATGAGAGAAAATGAACGAAAATTACTTAAATTGCAAAGGAAATGCGCCATATACAACGACACACAGTGCTCATGCAAGTGTCTGCCAACTGCAAAATGTGTCAAAGGCTTTAAGAAGACTGTGCAATGCTTCATAACAACAAATTGCCTCCGATGAGCTTGAAGTCACAACTGTTTACATTAGATTTGTTTTAGCAGTTATGAGCAGACTCATGCGCATGCGCAATTGAGTCGCTTTTGAGTAGTAGATTCTCCCGCTTCTGGCTACAGGGGTGTGGCTGTTGGCTGTGCAAGCAGTCGCATCAAGCAGCTAGATGCTACTGGGTAAACGGGGTGCCAAATTCATATTCTTGAGGAAAAAAACTTGTATCAAAAAGTGGCTAGCATGAAGCTCTTGTTTGTCTGTTGATTATTCATATGATTTTGAAACGCTTCCCTATTGCATTTTGAATATTTTTGAACACATTTTAAGTTGATTTCTGACTGAATCATAAGTTGATTTTTGAATGCATGCATAGACTGTGTGATGTCTCATCACATCTAGAAATAAACTTCCCGTAGACGGGCCAGGGCTATACGATCTGGGCAGACTAAATCCAAGCAGATGAATGCCAATCGCTGTCTGATTATGTGGTTGATTAGGTTTGTTAATGATGAGTGTTGTTATAATTACTAGCAGAATCCATAGATTCAGACTACCAGAGTGGAAATAAACGACTGACAGGAATAACAGGTGAGAGATATTACATATTATCTTCTCGGTGTATCCAAGGAAATGAAATTTTGACAGAAAAGTTTTGGCCAGATCGCTACACTAGTAAGGACCAGTAGAAACAGCTCTTGTCTAGCAGCCGATTAAGTTCTATTCTGGAAGTAGCGTGGAAAACGTGCTGTACGAATACGTAAAACGCCTAACCGGAAAATAATCGCGGGATAACTAAACCCGTAATTCTGGCAGGGTTAGTGAAGTTAATCAGCGAACAAATTTTGACAATGGCATTAATAGCTACAGAATTGGTGATGACAAGATTGTTTGTTAGAACGAGGAAGGAGAAGAAACGGGGACATCACATAAATTATGGGAGAATAAGACGATTCCAAATTTATGTAAAAATTTCGTAATACTACTTTTCGATCTCATGCTTGAGAAACTGGTGCGTATGAATGAAAGTGAAACTATTTCCTAACATAAAGTTTTTAGTTTGTAGTAGGCCTAATAGGCATTTGATATTGGTACTTGGTGAATTATATTCTGCCGTTACAAAAAAGACCGTTTGTGCGAAAACAGTCTCGTTTATTTGGTGTGTATTACAATTGTTGCAGTATTAGAAAGGCCTATTTTGTTTTATCTAGCAGACAGTGACAAAATAGATGTAATGAGATCGAGAAACCACGCCAGTATTGGGTACTATTTGTATTCGTGGTCACGCAAAGCGGTTGTCCTTAAACTGATACGTGCAAACTTTAGTATTTAATAATGATTTTCAGAATTTACTACCAAAACAGTACTATTGCCAGTAATTACTATTATTCAAGCTTCAATAAACATCAGGATGCTCAGAATAAATTCGTTTAGGTAAGGAGCCTACTGAGGTAAATGAAATAAGAAAATTACGGCTAAGCACAAATGTACATTTAACACTTATATTCCACTGATTGAAGAAGGACGGTTCATACTGTGATACACTTATAAATAAAGTACTTTGCCTGTTACTGATGTCGAAGGTGGCATGAGGCAGTGCTGCTTATTAACATTGCACAGCTATGGCTCTTGATGTACATACCTCTGTCTTTCTCTTGGTGGCGACGATAAAATTGTAAATTTCTAAGCTATTAATTTATTGCCGTACTGTACCAATCATGTAGAACACATCTGAGGCCAAAACCCAGTCCTGCAGGTAAATTCTGGGCCTCTAGTGCTTGACCAACGTAATGCGTGTTCACCACTTTCAGGGCAGCTACCGACTGTGTGTCTCTCTTGTGCCCCAGTTCTCACTCGCGCGCCCCACTACCTTTCCCATTCCTCCACAGAACGGAGTTTCACTCTACCTATGATCCCTACACCTTTTCAGTTTACACTTCTGCTTACAAAAACCCTAAGTATGAACCATCTACAATTGCATGACAGCATATACATACAAAATTGACTTAATTAATTGCAGGTGTACTTGAAACATTACATAATTATTTACAAAAGTTGTTTTAATACATTTATTTCACCTATGTCAAAGAGGATACTTTAAACAGATAAACAACTTAACAAATGCTTACTCTCGTTATAGTATTTGCTTAATTTTTCAAAATTATTACGGAACCAAAAAATGTAAAATACACAGATTAATGGCAGTATTGTATTTACAATAGCATTACATATGCTCCTGTTTTGGTAATGATTTCTGTCAAGACAATCTTAGCAAAACATCCAAATGCTATTTACTATAAAGAGGACACTTCTTTAAAACTTATTACATTACATTTTATACAAAAATATCTCAAAGCAATAGTCGACAAAATGATTTTTCTTCGGTAGCAATCAACATTTTTTTTTCTTTTTTTTCATGTTATAAATTCTGGTGTTCAAGAGAAAAATAATATTAATAAAATTTATATGTTTACCAAGAAATCCTAAACCTGTACAAATTACTATACATACATTCCAACGTACAACTACAAATGAAGTTCCATAACATAGCTTTACCATTAAATACACAAATTTTTACCTCCAGCAACTTATCAGGTAATCATTTTCCAAGAAATTTACTAACCTACTGTTTTTCTCGTAACTTTCATTTATATGCCAGATCTTTATGTATACCTTAGTTTCAACTGTATTTCAGTAACCTTATTATGTTTCATACGAAAATTCGGTTGCAATATGAAAAAATTAAAGCAGTCCATTTACTATTCTCTTCATAAACAAATAACCACTTTAGAAAATTTTCAACTTTATGCTGCACAGTGCAGTCCTTTCAAATTACACATACACGAGAAAAGCAAAACAATTTACTTCCAAATCCAATTACATTATACTGTGCAGTGCAAAGACATTTGGTACCACCTTTTTCGCCACTTTGTGCAGTCCATTGGGTACTACAACAAACACATTTTACTGCATTTAGTTACTTTGCTGCCTCTGGCAGTCTTTGGCAGTCCATCTATATTTTACAATTCTGTACTGTTTGTTTCATGTCATAGGGTCCAATTAGTAATGACTAATTCGTTATGTATTTAGCATTCAACCTGGAACTTATATACCAGTATTAGAAATTTTGACATAATTAATTTTCTACGCTAATATTTACAAAACCTAGATATCATATACTAGTCATAGTAAGGATTACAATCACATTAGGTGTTAGCCACATAGGGCTTAAGGTCTACAACGTTTCTTAACCCCAATTGTCTTTTAGTTTCTGGGTACACCAGATAATAAGCTTTGTTATGGCAAACATTTTCCACCAGAAAGGGACTGTGATGAATGAACTTAAATTTGGCAATCTCATGATTAATTTCACAGGATTTTTCATGAGTTTTAACTAAGAACAGGTCGCCTTTGTCAAATTTCACAAATTCAGCTTTTGCATTGTGCCTTTTGTTTCTGGCATCTGCTTTCTTCCTCATCCTTTTCTCACTAACTCTTTCTTTTCATCTATACTTAATTCATTACTGGGAGGGTATTCTAACATCTCTTCTACCACACTCTTGCTCTTTGTACCTAATAAAATTTCCTCTAGTGAGAACCCTGTAGATTCATGAGGCAAATAGTTGATAATTGCCTCAAATTTGGACACAAACTTGCCCCAGGCTCTATGATTGTGGTGGCAATATGTCCTACATAAATGTCCTAATTCTCTGTTACAACATTCAACTGGGTTGCTGGCTGTATGGTACGCTGAAATATGTATTACTTGTACACCTAAACATTCCATTCCTTCTTTCCAGATCTATGAAACAAACTGGGGTCCATTATCTGACATTACAAATTTAGGTTTTCCGATGTTGTCAAAATATTGAACCATTCTGTTAAAAACGGCTTTTGCACTAGCTTTCTTCAAACGATACAACTTTATGTGCTTTGAAAATACTTCCAGCACTACTAGTATACAGGTACAGTTTCCGGATGTCTTTGGGAGGGTTCCGTACAAGTCAACAGAAAGCAATTCCAAGGTATCCTGCGGAATAATGTTTTGCATTGGCCCTTGGCTTATTAGATTGGGAACTTTGGCTCTCTGACAAACATCACAAGATCTCAACCTGTCTGCTACCTTTTTAGCTGCTCGGTTTAAAATTACTACTGTACCAGACAATTTTTCCAGACATTGGACATAATCAATTATTTCAGTTTCAAGTTGCGAAGGCCAACACACTCGCCACTCTTCAGTTGTCAGATTTTTCCTTTGGTAAAGTATGCCCTTGTATATTTTATAGAATTTGGCTATCTGCGGATGTTGGGTGGAATCCAATTTGACTTTTACTGATTTCCAATTTTCATCTTCATTCTGGTAATGGCTCATACTTTTACTATGGATTCAATCTTTTTCCTACCAGGTACTTCCTTAAGACAGAATATGTGAAACTTCCCTTCATCTGGGTTTTCTCTGGGGACAGAATCCACATCCTCTGGTAATCTAGACAAAGTGCCTGCAACTATGTTTTCCTCTCCTCTTACGTAATGAATGTCATAATCATACTGTTGTAAAGACAGCACCCAACGTGTCAATCTCCCATTCAACAGTCTGCAATCTTTCAGAAAAGTTAATACCTTGTGATCTGTATGAATGACTACCTTGTGGCCCCATAGATAATGCCTGAACTTTTTAAGACCCCATACAATTGCTAAGGCTTCCTTTTCTGAGATGATATAGTTCTTTTCATATTGTGTCAGAGTTCTGCTAGCAAAAGCAATAATCTTATGTAAAACTTTTCCTGACTCTAGAATTTCCTGAAATATTTCGACATCAATGCCATAAAAACTGCTATCTGTTCCCATATGGAACTGTTGAGATAGCTCCGGATGATGCAGTACATTATCTCTTATTAATTCCGCTTGTAACCTGTCAAAGTCTTCTTGACATTCCGGCGTCCAAACGAAAGCCCAGTTTTTTCTCAGGAACTTATTCAAATGTGGACTATTGAATAGTTGTCCTTTGCAAAATTTCTATAAAATCCAAACAGGCCTAAGCAAGCTTTGAGCTGCTTCCTGTTTTTAGGTGGAGGACAATTTTCTATTGCTGTTAGTTTTTCAGGATCTTTGCAAATTCCTGAAGTGGTAATGATGTGGCCTAAATATTTTATTTGCTTCTACACGAATTCACATTTCTTTAGCTTCAGAGTCATACCGCCTTTAACTAGTGCTACAAAGACATCTTTTAACAAATCAATATGTTCTTGCCATTCCTGTGTGGCTATTAATAAATCATCAACATAGATAGTCAACCTGTTGGTTAAATTCCTACCTAGTACAAAATCTAGGGCTCTAATAAAAACAGATACTGAAGTGTTCAGTACAAATGGGACTACCTTATACTGGTAAAACTTTCCACCAAAAAGGAAAGCTGTTTACTTCCTAGATTCTTGGGAGAGGGAAATTTGCCAATATCCGGCAGTCAAGTCGAGGCTACTTAAGAACTGCACATTATGAAATTTTTGAAGCACTTCATCCAAACCTTCTGGTCTATCCACTTCCCTTTTTACTACTTTATTCAGAGTTCGTGCATGCCCCATTCCATCATTTTGTTTATTTCGTCTTGAACAGCCGATTTCTTAGCAATCGGTATGGAATATGGGTGTACGAAAAATGGTTCATGTGGCAACGTCTCAATCTGGTAGACAAAGTCTTTCACTAGTCCAAGTCGATCAGAAAACCCACTTTGGTTCTTCTCTAAGGTCTTAATTAATCCTCTTTTCTGCTCCTCATTTACATCAGCTATTTCCAATTCCATGTCTTTCAAATTGTATTTCAGTTCATCTTCGTCATGTACTTGCTTAACGGGGTAATATTCATGCACATTTGATAAACTATATTTTCTGAATTGATTTCTACCTTCAAAGATTGATAGGTGTTATTTGAATCACTGGATGATTCTTCAAAAGCAACTTCTAACAAGCCTTTGCCTGTATTAATCTTCACGATTTCATTCACATATTCAATAGTTACTCACTGTTTAATCAACCAATCAATCTCGAGAATCATTTCAGTGCTTAGATCTGGTACTATTAGGAAATCGTGTTCAAAAGTCTGCCCTTTAATGCTAAATTCAGCAAGTATCTGATGTCTGATAGGCTTGCTTGGTTTTCCAGTAGCTCCTATGATTTTTACCCCTACCATAGACATAATGACTAGCCCCAGTTGGTCTTTGCTGTATTCGAAAAATGATTTCGATATGGCACTTATTTGAGAACCAGTGTCTAGCAAAACCTGTACTTTGCAGTTGTAAATATCGACAGATATAACAGTTTGTTTAATACTATTCTTATCGGAGCCTTCCTGCACCTCCCACAACAGATCCTGTTCAACCATTAGGTCTTACCAAGAATTGTTGCTTATTCGTTTTTGGTCAATGTTGGGTGGTTTCTTCTCTCTGGGATTAGCAATGATTTTTGCGACGTGCCCCTTCTAACGATCCTACAACAACAAAGGTCAAAATTTTAATAACTATTGTAGTGTTGCTCACGCTGCTAAATACTGCATTGTCAGGCAACAACAGTCATATTATTAAGTTTCTCATTTTCTAACATTACTTTTTAAAAAAATCTTGTTTGTGAGATGTCATTAGCAAACTTTTTTCATCCACAGCCCTTCAACATTCTGATGTGAAAGTAATTGGAATTTTTACTCTACTATAATACGGTATCATAGTGTTTAAATAAATTTGGAAATTAATTTCAAAGTTATTCAACCAGATACAGTTTACTACATTAACATGGAAATTTGTGACAAAGAAAAGTACTACCAGACAGCATTTAGGAAAACAATTGCTTGTTGATCTGTATTGAAGAGCATGAGGACATGGTACAATTATAGACACTGCAACAAGGGAGGAGCGATACCTCAAAATATGTGGATGGAAAAGAAAGGTAGAAATAAGTACTACTGGAGAGTTCAGCCTAGCCCTCTCTCATCAGCAGAAGAAGAAGAAAAATAGAATAGAATCAGTGACAGGCAGTAGGATAAGAAATAAAAGAGGAGGGCTCAAAAAATATAACTGAGAGCAGAATATCAACAGCCACCCACCAATGTAAAATACAACGCAGACAAGGCAGAACGGACGACTGTGATAATCCCCCTACAGTAGCTTAAGAAACTCATCACTGATATATATTGTCTATCCCAATATTCACCCCCCAATACAGATCCAATCTAACTGTAGCATAAAAACCTACAACATGACATGTACAAAGGAAGAAAAGTGCTGAGGGCTACAGTGAGTCTTACAAAAACAGAAGAAATATGATCAAAATGACAAATGTAGAGGTTGGATTTTACAACAAGCATCCTTTTAATTTCATCAACATAATATGCAAAATATCAAAAGGTATCACACTAATCATAAACATGTTATAAACAAAGACAAAATTAAGAAAAATTACAATTGTTAGTATCTGTGTGTTGCCTCCATAGGCAGACAGAATGGTTCACCAATAATACACAAAAGAATGATTTAATTCCACAGTGTGGAAATGTCCTCAATTTCATACATCCCAACTGTCAAGTGGGCAAATAAGCAGGCATAGCCTGTTAATATTCCGATTTCAGTCTTTTCCAACATATAGGATCAGAAAATATAATAACAACAATAAAGTATTTTCAGCATAAATGACATCAGCACATGAAGAAAATAGTAGTAAGCACAAAATATGAATGTTAAAATGTTCATTAAAATGTCTAATAACTAAAATAGCACATGTCCTACGACACAAAGAAAATAAAATGTAGAAGCAACCATCAACATATTTTCTTATATCTAGGCATATATATATATTGAAAAGTACATATATTACATGTGTAAGTGGTTCATCAAGCAAAATCATTTTACACTTCTAGCAATAAGTAAGCTTCAGTATCATATATAGTTTCCGTATCACATGAAAGAAAATAACTTCATAAACAATATAAAATGTGAAAAATTTTCCTTGTATTCCAGGTTATTGAGATTTGCAAATTTCATTCTAGGTATCAGACTTATAAGGTTTCAATTCAGTTACATTTCTCTAACCAAATAATTTCCTAGACTTTGGATAGACCCGTCTGTAAGCATTTGGGTGAGGATTTTCTTTCACCTCATATGGTCCTATATAAATGTCAAAAAATTTCTTTAGTTCTGAAGTCATAAGTTTAGATTTTTCGTTCATTTTAAGCAAAACCAAATCACCAATATTAAAGTGTGAAAATCTGCCTTTTGCATCGTTTCTTCTCTTTCTGTAATCTGCTTGTTTTTTCATGGTGTCTTTTACAATTTGTTCTCTCTCCTGAGGCAACAAAATTTGACAAACTGGAAAGTCTATGTGTTCAGTAATAAAGCTAGTGGGTCTGTTGTTAAACATAATTTCGAATGGTGAAAAGCCAGTGGATGTATGTTGCAGAACTGTTCATTATGCCTTCGAAATCATTTACATATTCAATCCAATTTACATGGTTCTTACTACAATATGTTCTGCACATCCTCCCTATCTGTCTCATGCACCTCTCTGCCGGATTACTGAATGGGTTATAAACTGAAATCAAAATATGTTTTATGTTTCCAATTCCAACAAAATCTTTCCATACTTTTGATGTAAATTGTGAGCCATTGTCTGACAAGATTGCTTGTGGAGTACCTACCTTATTGAAATAATCACTGGTTAATTTGGATGTAATCTGTTTATTTGTGGCTTTCCTTAATGGATACAATTTGATGAATTTTGAGAATATGTCATCAATCACAAAGATAAAACTGTAACCTCTTTTTGACTTGGGGAGGGGTCCATAAATGTCGCAAGCTGTCAGTTCTTAATTTTTGCTAGGTAAAATATTTTGCATCATCCCTCTGCATGTTTGATTACTCACCTTTACTCTTTGGCATCGGTCACAGGCTGCTAATTTTGTCTTCACTCTTCTGGCAATATTATAAAAGTAGACGTTTTCCTGAATCTTTTGTATGCATTTGACAGAACCACAATGTCCAAAGCTGTCATGTATATATTTAACTAATGTGTGTATGTGCTGCTCAGGCCAACATAATTTCCAGTCATCCAAATCAGGTCTTAATCTTCTGAACAGAATCCCTTTGTGTACCTTATAATAATCATCTAACTTTTTCTTAACTCCCAAATAACGTTTTACCAATTTCCAATTTTCATCATGATTTTGGTGTCTCCTAATGTCATTACAAATTTTTAAAATTTTTCCTTCCTCTATTATCCCCTTAAAATACATAATTTTGAAATTTTTGTCATCAATGCCTGTTTCATTATCAAAATTTAGCCCAATAGGTGACCTAGAAAGTGCATCAGCAATAACATTTTCCTTCCCCTTAATATATTTAATTTCATAATCAAATTGTTGTAAGAATAATGCTCATCTGGTGATTCTACTATGATAAAGCCTACACTCCTGTAAGTAACTTAGCGCTTTGTGGTCAAAGTAAACAATCACTTTGTTTCCAAGAAGATAATTTTTAAATTTGTTGAAAGCCCAATGTATAGCCAAAAGCTCTTTTTCAGTCACAGTGTAAGTCTTTTCATACTTTTGTAATACTCTACTAGCAAATGCAATGGAATGGTGTTCAATATGATTTTTTACGACTTTTTCCTGAAGTAAGTGTGCTCCTAATCCTGTATCACTGCTGTCAGTCATCAAACAGAAGGCTAAAGACATGTCAGGCCTATATAGAATTCTGCTCTGTGAAAGTTGTTTCTTTATCTCATCAAATGCTTTTTGACAATCAGATGACCAATCCCAGACAGTATTTTTCTGTAATAGATCACATAAACAAGAAGTGTTCATAGCTTGAGTACTGACATACTTTCTGTAAAATCCAGCAAGACCAAAAAAGGATTTTAATTGTTTTTTATTTTTAGGAACAGGAAAATTCTCTATAGCTTAAATTTTTTCTCTGTCAGGTTCAATCCCCTTTTTCGAAATAATGTGTCCCAAAAATTTCAATTCACTTACTCCAAATTTACATTTTTCTAATTTTAAGGTCATACCCATACCCTTAATTTTGTACACACCTGTGTTAGCAATTCTAAATGTTCTTCCCGTGTTTTCCCAGAAATCAAAATATCATCTACATATACAGTAAGTTTAGACAGTAGTTCACCCCCCCAAAACAAGATCTAACGCTCTAATAAACTCAGCAACAGAAACAGTTAGTCCAAATGGTACAACACAGTAATTATAACTTTCCCCCCTCCCCCATACAAAAATCCAGTGTATTTTCTATAATTTATTTCTAAAGAAATTTGGTGAAAGCCTGAAGTTAAGTCTAAGCTGCTCATGAATTTCACACATTTAAATTTATGTAGCAGTTCATCTATGTTTTCTGAATGATCATTTTCTCTTTTCAAAAATTTTTTAAGATGCCTAGAGTCAAGTATAAGTCTAACACCATCTCCACATTTGGAAACCACCACCAAAGGATTATTATAATCACTGTTACTTCTTTCAATTATACCCCCTGCATCCATTTTTTGTATCTCACACTCTACTTCTTTTCTTTTTGCAAAAGGAATACTATAAGGCTTGAGGAAAAAAGGTTCATGATTTTTAAGTTTTAAAGTGCATTGATAATTCCTGACTCTTCCAAGCTTTTCATTGAAAACATCTTGAAATTCCCACAATACATTTTTCAACTGTCTCTTTTGATCACTGCCCAAATTAATTGCTTCCTCTACTTTGCTTTTAACTAGGTTTTCATAATTTTGACCAGTAAAATTTAGCTCTGGCTTGTTATCAAAACACTACAAATTCTCTTCATAGTCTATGATTTTTCTGACATGATTGCAACCTTCTCCACAGTGTATAATAAACAGTTGTGTACACACAATGATATTGCTTTTGGGTTCACACACAATTAACTTCATCTCACTCAAGTTAAATGCAGCACTTACCATTAACACCCAGTCCATGCCAAACAATATGTTCTCTTCTAAACTTGGAATAACAAGACAACCCTGCTCAAATTTTACATCTTCTATTTCAAATGATAAAAATACTTGAGTTTTGATGACTTTACTGTGTTTGCCTGTAGCTCCTCTTATCTTTACTCCCATCACAGGGGCCTCAACAAAATCAACACTGTCTTTAATTTTATTGCTAAATTTTTCTGAAATAGCTGAAATAGGACTCCCTGTATCAATGAGACATTTACCCTCCCAATTGTTTACTTTAGCTTTAATGTATGGACACCCTAATTCACATTTTTCTACTTTTCCTTTTAATGGTTCATGTAACATGTCATTTTCAATTTCTCTAAAACTACCCTCATTATTTTCCTGATCAGTTTTTAATAGCTTCACACACACATTGACACTTTCATTATCATCATCTATGGATACAACAGGTTGAGCATACAACAGGTTGAGCATACAACAGATATTCATTACATTTTACACTTCGCACCAGTGAGGATATAACCTTCTACAAATTTTAGCTAAATAGTTCCACAACTCTTCCCTATCTGTTTTGTAATTGCAACTGTTCAACAATATTTTTAAAAATGTTTCACCTTTTCCTTCAGAACTTGTATGTGGGTTTAAATACTTCATATTATTAGTTGGCACAACAATACAGTCCTCTGCTACATTACATTGGTTACACTGACTTAACTTTACCTGTTCTTCAGATGCATGAGTGACCTCTTCCTCATTACTAACCACAATTACCTCATCACTAACCACACTTACCTCGTCATAATGCTCACAATTATCAACTTCATCACCACATAGCTTCACTGCTTCACTTGAAATAATCTCGATGAATTCTTGATACTCACTCACTGCATTAATCTCACCATTACTTACCTCCGTACAACTGTCAACAACATCATTTGCTTCCATATTTTCATCATGCATCCTATCCACAGTCACATTAAGTTCCATCTCTCTCTCTTCACATAACTTTTCATTTTCATTAAATAACTTATTCAAATAAGAGCTGTAATGTTTGTCAGATACTTCAGAATTACTTAGATTATTATTCTCTACCCAATTATAAAATTCTGCCACAATTGCAATATCCTCATCTGGCTTGTTCTCAGTAGTAGTTACCTTATTGCTTTCAACATGATTATTTTCTCTTATTGTATCCCAAAATTTCTGATCAAAATTTAAGGTATTAATTTGGTGTTGATCATAAGTGTCTGTTATTTGTGATGTGTATTTGTTTTGTCTTTCACTGGTGTTATTGTAATAATAAGTTACATTTCTCCTTCTTTCTCTATCTGTAAATTCCCAGTTGTTATTGTAGGTCCTATTGTGATTAAATTTTCTTGCCCCAAAACTGCAGACCCTCATTGAGGTGGTCCAGAGTTTTCCTGCCTGTTTTCTCTGTTTGATCTCCAATTTTGTTCTCCCCTGTTTCTGTCATCCCACCTGTTTCTATTTCCAAAATTTCTATCCCTGTCTCTGTCATTACCATTATGATCCCTATTGTTTCCCCTGTGTTGTTCATATCTATTGTCTCTGTATTCTCTCCTCTCTCTGTACCTGTTTGAATACCACCCCTCCTGTTGGTGTTCACCATTGTTAAAATTTTGCATATTCCCTCTTTCTAATGCCCTATCCAATTTATTCACATATTTTAAAAATTCTTCCAAAGAATCATCAGGCCCATGAACTAAATCCCATTGCAATTTTTCAGGTAGCCTTCTTTTCAGCGCATCTATTTGTGTCATTTCATCAAAAGGTTTATGTAAATGTATTAATTTTCTCAATTGGTCTTTACAAAATGCTTCCATGGTGCCCACTCTCCCTCCGAAAATAGGTCCATTTAATAATTTAGATTTAATTTTCCCCTTTTCAGAATTTGACCAAAATTTGTTTAAGAAGCTTTTCTCAAAATTTGCAAATTGAAAATTGAAATTTTGGTTAGCCTAGGATAGGGCCTCCCCTTCAAGAAATTTTTTGATAAATTTAATTTTTGAATTATCAGCCATTCCTGGCACAAAATCGTCCTTGCAATGGTGCAAAAAATCAACTGGGTGCAAATTATCACAAGGAAAACTTTTCACTAACAGGTTTGACCAAGCTGGTCCATGACTGTACAAATTCTTGTTAACAACATATTCTTCAACTTGATTTATTTTGGTTTTTAATGTGTCTAATATATTGGTAAGATTTGATTCTAAACTGTCAACCCTTTTCTCAACACTACTGACTGCATTAAAACTGTTTACTTTCAAGTCATTAAATTTTTCATCTAGTGATTCATTTTCATTTTGAAGTTCCTGAATTTCCCTGGCTCTGTTACTATTTTCAGCAATGAATTCATTTTCAAAAACATTTATTTTTTCTCCACGTTGTCTACCCTCGATTCTGTTACCTTGAAGTTACCTTCCAGTGTATTTTTGACCTCAGTTAACTCAGTTTTTATTGCATTTAATTGCTTATTCAAATTCTCCCCTAACTTTTCATCAATTTCAGCCCTCATTTCAGATTTTAAATTATTTATGTTTTCATTCTGCTTACTCAGAAGCTGCAGAATTATTTCAATCCTATTGAGTTTCTGATCCTCTCTCGCTATTTCTTCCCCTGCATTAATTTTTTCCATTATTAACTGTTAACAGAAAATGAACCACTAGAAATGACAATACTAAATTACAAAATTCGTTAGAATTTTTACTTAACTTATAGCTGAAGCCTTCTCTGTCAGAATCCAGTTGTAGTGTTTATTTTAAGTCCTTTGTCACCCCATTGTTTTTTGCGTCCATTTTTTGTCCTGTGGTTGTCTCTTTTTGATTGTCAGATTTTTGTCGATAATTTTCATAACAGATTCACTGTGCACTTTTCCCGAAATACATCTACAGTTAATGTTTGAATATTTGGTGCTGCCTATCCCGGCAAGAGCACCCATGTTCTGACAACCCTACCACAACAAAGGTCAAAATTTTAATAACGATTGTGGTGTTGATCATGCTGCTAAATACTGCATTATCAGGCAACAACAGTCATATTATGTGGCAGGTGTCATTAGAGCACAGTTAATAGTCATTTCATGTAATAATGAAAAAACTAGGCACTCATCTTTTTGTGTTTCCCACGCTGGTCTCGTATTATCAAGGCTCAATCGTTGAAAATCTAGGTGATTATGATTCCAAGCTCAGATGCAAAAAAACCTAGGTTTTATTCTGCTTTATTTAAAAATTTTGTAGATGCGCTTCTCAAACCATTCTTGGAGATTACACTTTTGCTGGACAATGATGATGTAAAAAAATAATCAGCACTCCGAAATTAAGTTACACTAATTGCTTTTTTGCAATATCACGTGAAACACTAAACATCACTTCACAATACAAAACATACTTGAAAACATCTCTCTCACAGTCACTGTTAAAGTTCACATTTTATAAGCGGACTACATTATGCGTCTTTCCAACATGACATCCCAACACTTTACCGTCTCAAGGTCCAACTCTCTAACAACTCAACAACTAACTAACAATCGCTTACGTGTCCAAAAATCAGAGTTACAAGTACGTCAAAGATCATAGTGACAAAAGAAGGAATACACATAAGAACAATATCATTGCAACAAAAACATATCAATGTATCAAAAATGAAATCAAATCTGAATGTTGTCTCAGAAATATGTTAACTACTTTACAGAAATACAGTAGAATATTGCTGGTATCAAGAGGTTCAGGTGAGGTGCTGTAATGGTTGCTTAATTCAAGTACCATTACATCCTCCACCTGTACTATATCGGGTGGTTCCTTGCTTTCACTGATTGCAAATTCCTTTGCGACCTGTTCATCACCTAATCTATCGTGATTGAAACTGTCCTCCAATTCTTCTCTTTCAAAACCAGTTTCATTGTCAACATCGTTGTCTGACAATATAGTATCTGATTTGCTTGTTTCAGCGAGGCTGGTTTCTTTCAAAGCTGTTTCTCTTAGGTCATCCTCTGAATTACACAACCCATGAACCTCCACTTTCACTTCAAACTTTGTATAATCTTCCCGTATTTCGATGATCCGTATGTTCTCATTTTCTCCTGTTACATTATATGCATGAATCTCACTTACTTTCCGATCGTGATGATATTGGGTGGCCTCCATTTCGAGTTTAGTGACGCTTACCAAATTGTCATCTTCATCATAAACATACTCAAATATCTCGTCTACCTACTCCTCCTTACTTCTTTCCCTATCATTTATGTCGACTGCTCGTGATCTTTGCATGGCGTCTATTATTTCCTCATATATAACATTGTGGTATTGTCTTCTTTTGGACGAACTGCTTTTCGTCTTCCTTTTCTTCAACCTTCAATAACTCTTCCTTCGTCGCCTCTTCCCATCCATATTGCTTTAAGGCTGTGACTAAATTTCTCATTTCTTCACGCCATTCCCGTAACTGCTGAACTTGGAAACTATTCTGGGTATCTTTTTCATATTTATTTGCTGTGTTGATATGAGCACGATTTACTTGATTGCAATTCTGTGTTGTTTTCACACGTACTGGATCATCCCTGCTGGTTTCGAGTTCACCGAACTCTCCTGTGTCATCACGCACAGCTGTTAACTGCTGTGGCCGAGCGGTTATAGGTGCTTCAGTCTGGAACCGCGCGACCGCTACGGTCGCAGGTTCGAATCCTGCCTCGGGCATGGATGTGTGTGATGTCCTTAGGTTTAAGTAGTTCTAAGTTCTAGGGGACTGATGACCTCAGATGTTAAGTCCCATAGTGCTCAGAGCCATTTGAACCATTTTGTTAACTGCTCCACCTCTTGACGCGGTATTGCGGTAGGTCGTTCTGTGACGTATCTCTGTACTGTTTCCGCCCGGTCTCTGTTGACAAGTGTCGGCTTGCCGGCAGAGTTCCACTGCCGGCGCCATACAGCATGTTGTGAGCGTTACATTGCATCACTCTGCTCGCCTGGCTGCGCTCTCAATTACTTTGTGTATGCAGCCTACCTAGCGGCTGAAACTTTTCTCTATTGGGTCTATATTGTCTTTCCGCACAGCGACGACCCTCCACCCACGCAGACCTTAGTTTTCCTGTTCATTGAACTCTTATGTTCGCGGGCCATAATTTTTCCTGTGATCACTATCCACCCAGACCGCGACCTCTCCCACACCCCCGCACTATGGCGTTGACGTGGTACCGACTGTCATGATCGTCCCTGTTATCATCTACATTCTGATAATTCCTATTACAATTATTCGGTCGATTGTCACGGTTATTTCTCCAGTGGTATTCATCTTTAATGTGCCCTAGGAAGACGTGAAATTGCGATGGTTGCTTCCTACATATCTTTTCGAGTCTTCTGGAACCTTCTTCCAAAGTCCCCAGATAATTTCGGAGTCAGTTCTGCGACCCCTTAAATGTATCAATTCCGTGTTCCACGACTCACAGAAGTCTTTCATGGACATTCTGCACCAGTTGTCATACATTTTAGCCATTATAAAGTCATGCCACAAGCAATCCTGCTTCTGTGTGGACCAGTATTCATTGATGAATTGCTGTTTGAATTCATCAAAAGACATACGTTCAGTTTCTAGATTGAGACTCCATCATGTTGCGTCTCCTATCGTAGCACTAATTACCAAATTTATTTCCTCCTGGTCACTCAGATTTCCAGGGAAAACTCTTTCACAATTTTTCAGAAAGTCTAATGGATATCATCCATTATGTTTCTTGGAAGGATCGAATTTTTCCTCCCCTTCCAGTAACTTATGATACTCTACTTTAGTTATCACATGACTAGGTGTCACCTGTATTTTCTTTTCCAGCTCATTAATATGACCGAGAATATTGGAAGTGTTGCTATTACACTTTTGTTTACAATTGTCTACTTTCTCTGCTAACAGCTTTTCAGACTTCCAAACAGTCTCTCTCAAATTTGAGACTTCTGTTTGGCATTCTATATGTACTTCAGATTTAATTTCTTCAAACCGCTCGGTTATAGTCTCATTAATGAGGGGTTTGACATTCTCTTGAATCTGTTCAATTTCGAAGTCGAATCTTTCATTAATTCCCTTGACCTGACTTTCTACAGTTGTTACTCTATCCTCGACCCCTTGCATCCTGGTTTTCACTTCTTTAACTTCACCTATAACTATATTTAATGCTTCGCCCATATCATCAATTCTCTTAACGATGTATTCTCCCTGTTTACTAATTTGTTGATTTTGTGCTCTAATGTGTGTACCGATTTGGTTACCCTGTTCTTTAATTTGTGCTTTCATTTGCTTTTTTAGGTTACTATTTTGTTGAATTAATGTTCTCAGTAAGTCGTGAATGTCCAGTACATTACTAGTTTCAATTTTGGTGTTCTCAGTTACATAGCCCGATTCTTCTAGAGTTTTCTTCTCTACTCTTTCTTTCTTAATGGGTGATGGACTCCACATATCACAGAAGTCATCATCCCTTTCTTTGTCTCCTGCTATGTTTTGTTGTTGCTTTGTATGTTTGCCTGTCTGACTGTCCATTTCGGCCTGCTCCATTACATTCCCTGTTCTTGTTACTGGGGTGCTCATGCCTACTTCTTTATCCATGATTTTATTAAATATAGCTAACAGTTTACTTTTAAATGGTCCCATAATTGACTCACACATCCAAAACTGCTATAAATTCGTGTCTCTGGACCTTTGTACTAGACTTTCAACGCTTCAAAAGTCCTGTCATGCTGCGACATGTGCAACGGTTCTTTCGCGTTCTCGTCAATACGCTACCAGAACATTTCAAGTTCTACCACTGTAAAGACAGAGGATCCGTAATTCGGAATGTCAGAACTGTGTAGTAAGTAGTGGCACGAACACTACCAAAAAATTACACAGCACTAACACTCTCGGAGAGAGATTTTAACCGTGTTCAACCTAATGGTAAAGTATCGAACTATTTTTCTCCGAATCATACAGTTTGTGGGAAAAGCAGTGAGAATAATTACTTTTGGAAACCTTTTATCAGACAAAGCCTGTTATAACAATAAACTGTTTCGCTTAATAAAACGGCCGCCAGCCCAAATCAGGCACAGTGTCCACACAAAAAGATGAAGCCAATTTTTGACACTGAATAAATAACTACTTTCACTTACTATGTAGTTTCCATTTACATCGGTCACTTCGCAGTTGTTGTTGTTGTTGTTGTGGTCTTCAGTCCTGAGACTGGTTTGATGCAGCTCTCCACGCTACTCTATCCTGTGCAAGCTTCTTCATCTCCCAGTACCTACTGCAACCTACATCCTTCTGAATCTGCTTAGTGTATTCATCTCTTGGTCTCCCCCTATGATTTTTACCCTCCACGCTGCCCTCCAATACTAAATTGGTGATCCCTTGATGCCTCAGAACATGTCCTACCAACCGATCCCTTCTTCTGGTCAAGTTGTGCCACAAACTTCTCTTCTCCCCAATCCTATTCAATACTTCCTCATTAGTTATGTGATCTACCCATCTAATCTTCAGCATTCTTCTGCAGCACCACATTTCAAAAGCTTCTATTCTCTTCTTGTCCAAACTATTTACCGTCCATGTTTCACTTCCATACATGGCTACACTCCATACAAATACTTTCAGAAATAACTTCCTGACACTTAAATCTATACTCGATGTTAACAAATTTCTCTTCTTCAGAAACGCTTTCCTTGCCATTGCCAGTCTACATTTTATATCCTCTCTACTTCGTCCATCATCAGTTATTTTGCTCCCCAAATAGCAAAACTCCTTTACTACTTTAAGTGTCTCATTTTCTAATCTAATACCCTCAGCATCACCCGACTTAACTCGACTACATTCCATTATCCTCGTTTTGCTTTTGTTGATGTTCGTCTTATATCCTCCCTTCAAGACACCATCCATTCCGTTCAACTGCTCTTCCAAGTCCTTTGCTGTCTCTGACAGAATTACAATGTCATCGGCGAACCTCAAAGTTTTTATTTCTTCTCCATGGATTTTAATACCTACTCCAAATTTTTCTTTTGTTTCCTTTACTGCTTGCTCAATATAGAGATTGAATAACATCGGGGAGAGGCTACAACCCTGTCTTACTCCCTTCCCAACCACTGCTTCCCTTTCATGTCCCTCAACTCTTATAACTGCCATCTGGTTTCTGTACAAGTTGTAAATAGCCATTCGCTCCCTGTATTTTACCCCTGCCACCTTTAGAATTTGAAAGAGAGTATTCCAGTCAACAACTTCGCAGTAAGTACTATTAATCCCCCTTTCTGTTACTTATGGAATTTATCACTATACTTCAGTCGCCCGTGTGGCCGAGCGGTTCTAGGTGCTACATTCTGGAACCGCACGACCGCTACGGTCGCAGGTTCGAATACTGCCTCGGGCATGGATGTGTGTGATGTCCTTAGGTTAGTTAGGTTTAAGTAGTTCTAAGTTCTAGGGGACTGATGACCTCAGAAGTTAAGTCCCATAGTGCTCAGAGCCATTTGAACTATACTTCAGTAATTATTTAAAGAAGACACACATATGTTTCAACAAGGATACAAAAAAATATTAAACTTATAGCTATTATTCATATGCAATATGTTGCAGTTAAACAATTATGTTCATTTACTTTCAGAAATGCTATTGAAAACTTATCCTCGTGGTCACGCAAAGCGGTGGCCCTTAAACTTATATGTGCAAACGTTAGTATTTAATAATGATATTCAGAATTTACTACCAAAACAGTACTATTGCCAGTAATTTACTATTATTCTAGCTTCAATAAACATCAGGATACTTGGAATAAATTCGTTTAGGTAAGGACCCTACTGAGGTAAATGAAATAGGAAAATTACGGTTAAACACAGAGGTACATTTAACACTTGTATTCCACTGATTGAAGAAGGATGGTTCATACTGTGATACACTTATAAATAAAGTACTTTGCCTGTTACTGATGTTGAAGGTGGCATGAGGCGGTGCTGCCTATTAACATTGCACAGGTACGGACGGCTCTTGATGTACATACCTCTGTCTCCCTCTTGGTGGCGACGATAAAATTGCAAATTTTAAACAGATAAACTATGCTTAACAAAAGCTTACTCTCGTTATAGTATTTGCTTAATTTTGAAAAATTATTACAGAGCAAAAAAATTTAAAATATACAGATTAATGGCAGTATTATATTACAATAGCATTACAACCAGCACAGCGTATTTTTATAATTTGCCGATAGTTGGTGCTAGTCACAAGCATGGCGAGTTGAGGTATGTTGTAGTTCGACAAATGGGAAAGTGAACAGGCATAATTGCCACATATGGGGTACAAACCATCCACACAAATGCTTGAATTTGAGCGTGATTCCCCAAAGGTAAATATTTTTTGTGCCTTGTCACGTCGAAAACTGTACGGGCCATTCTTCTTTGTCGAAAGCACTGTCACTGGATATACCTACTTGGACACATTTCAGAAGAATGGGCCTCCACCCCATTTTCATCTTGAAGTTTGTGGGTACCTGAACACGGATCTGCTGCATTGATGGATTGGCTGTGCTACAAAAGGGGACAGCTGTTTCATGAAATGGCCTTCCTGATCACCAGACCTCTCTCCATGTGAGTTTTTTCTGTGGGGACACATTAAAGATCTGGTGTATGTACCGCCTCTACCACGTGATACAGCAGAGGTCCGGGAGAGAGTACGGGAAGCGACTGCCACAGTCGACGATGCCATGCTGGGATGGGTATGGCAAGATATCAATTACCGTATTGACATCTTCTGGGTCTCTCATGGTTCGCATATCAAATGTTTGTAAAAGACAAAAACTTTCACAGTCTCTCCCGAAAGTGCATTATGTATGACATCTGTATGTTTAGTTCTATTGCACTAAGTAATGATTGAAAGTGTTCCCGGACTTTATGTACACCCTGTATATGACAACCAGGAACTGAAAGAAGGTTTAATTACTCCATCTTTTAGTAAATCTGAGGTATTTTTGTCTACTGCAGGCGGCAAGTGATAAGATATGCAATATGGTTTCCAGGCTATAGGCTTGGTATCATATGTAGGAATCTTGTGGTACATTAAGAAGTTTGACAAAAGTTGTTTCTTTTCTTCAGATGAAGTTGCAAAGTCAACTAGAATGGGGTACAGTTGGCAGTGAGTATATCTAACAAACAAAACATTTATTTGTATGCCTGTATTGATGAGTAAGGTAGAAGTTCTGCTGTTCATTTTATCTTGCAAATTTATGTTTGCCACCTGAGCGATTCCTATCTCTCTTATCGGATTGGCTTTGTAGAAGGAGAGCAGGGAGCAGTGGCAGAACTGCTCCCATTCACAATTCCTGTATTCACATTCCTTCGAGCACCTCAGCGACCTACTTGGTTAGCTGAGCAGTGCTGTAAAGATGGAAAATTTTCTCTCTCGTGTCAGATTTTTCTAAAACAAGCACATGCTGGTGCCAAACACTAAGGAGCCTTATAACTTTTTGTCATTTGCAATGAGTGCAGCACACTTCCGCAACCAATGCACATCCAGTGTGCTTTATCCTGGTGGACAATTAGACGAATTGTAGCACCTCTTTGCAAGTTGTATAGCCTATCTTAGTGTACTTGGTGTACTTCACCATGTCACGTACCTGTGGGTAAATCCTGTGAATGAGTGAATCTGCACAGCAAGCTTCTGATTTCCTGAGTGCTATCTCATTCCTTTCATTACTTCCCATTAGTACATACGACAAGACACAACTCTTATTCAGTCAGAAAATTCCTCGAAATCCTCTCCAGAATTTTGATATTTGATGGAAATATAGTCCTTATAGTAGCTGATGGCATTTATCTCTGTACATATCCTCAGGCATTCTGCAAGGATGTCAGATGCCTTGGTATTTCTCAGCCCTTCCTTGAATCTACGTAAGTGTGAGCCACTCCTTGCAACTTCGTGCTTGTACTCCTATGAACTTTTCGTCACTCGATGGGGACGGTTTCTCTGTATCCATTACATTTTGTACTACTGTGTCAATGTTTTCACCTGGTTTAGAACCGCCTATGGGAAACGCAGAAATAGTAAAGTTAGGCTAGCTCCGGGCACAGTGCTGTTTCACAGCATCACGTTTACTAATGTCTCACTAAGGTGCCTTTGCAGCTCATCATTCTTCACACGGAGTTGGTCCACCCGTGTTTGCAATATGTTGGACCCATTTCTAGTTGTCTCTGTAACGTGGCTGATCGCATTGCTTTAAACTAGATACACACACACACACACACACACAAAAAAAAATTGATCGCAGATCTCTGTGATGTCAGTGGCAGCATTGGTCCAGAGGCATTTTCCCCCTACAAGTGAAGCTTGAAAATTTAATATGTAGTAGTTGGATAGATAAAAAAATCCAGTCACCAAGTGATGGCAGGAGAAAGGTTTTACTTATGCAAGCTTTTGAAGCCAGTGGCCCCTCCTTCCAGCATAAATATTGTATGGGTAGGGGGAGGGGTGAAGGGAAGGGACTGGAGATATCTAGGGAAAGGGGTGGGGTTCTGAAAAGTCACCCAGAATGCAGGGTCAGGGGAGACTTAACAGATGGGATGATAAGGAAAGACTCCAACCGTTGCTTAGTGAATGGATTTTTTAGCTATACAATTACATTACATTGTCAGAAATAGAATATTTGCATTGTTACATTAAAATTGTTCATTGACAATAGATTGGGCAGCAACGCAGTGGTGATGCCTGGTGTCAAGATGGCATCGGGACATCATACTCATGATGTGGCCTCGTGTGACCATGGTAGAGGAGGCAGACGAGGTTGAATGGCCTTGCCTAATGGCAGTGATGGCAGCGTGGCATTAGGTCTGGGTAGACTGTGTTGGGCAGCTTGGGCTGACTGTGCTAAGCACTTGTCTATTGCACCGCAGCATAGAGTTGGACTGTCCTGCACTATGGTTTCTCACATCTGTTCATGGCTTAATAATTTGTATGGGGGCACCTCATAGATGAAAGTGGGTCAAATTTGGCATCTCACTTCATATGCCGGTTTTTACACCCACTTGGGGGTGTAGTCAGGATTGGAAAGTGATGTGGATTTGTAATTAATATACCTACTCATGTTGGGAAAAGGAAACCGTATTGATTTATTTGCTCATAGGGATTGCATTGTGAAAATTGGCAGGAGGACAACAGAAGGTAGTTCCAGAACCATCTTGGAGCAGAAGGGAAAATGCCAAGGTAAAGAAACTGAGCCATTTAGTGTCTTCTATAGGCGGCGATTTGGAACATAAGAGAGAGAGGTTCTTCAGTTCTGATGGCAGTCAGTGTCTAAAGTCAAGTGATCCTGTGGCATGATTTGGTTGGTAGGTAGGTCTTGACAGTGATATTTGTACTAGTCCATCATAAACTTGTTCATTGTTGTATCAGCAGCAAGGCGAAAGACTGAATGGGAGCCCATTTGTAAAATGAAGTAATAGTAATTCCTTGCTTACGGAGACTGGAGTAGCACCTTGCAAATAAACTACTTTCCAATAACAGTTTTAGCCACGGATGTGACATTTCCTGAGCCTTTTACACAACTATTGTATAAGAATGGGTGTTTGTGAGACTTTAATATGGTGCATCATTTAAACTATATATTTTCAAATTACAAAAGTATAAATATGAAAAACACGGAATGTGACGCTTAAGTTTTGTGAACATGTAAATTAACATGGCATCTGGTATCTTTTAACATAACATAGATCCCAGCCTACTTCAGCAAGACATGTTATTTGTCCATAAAAACATGTCAAATCTCTTCCTCATGATCAGATAAAGATGTTCATTTAAAAATATTATTTAGCTATTTAGTATATATAGAACTCACTACTGTGTAATATTTGCAGAAATGACGAAAGAAATGTCGGCTTAGGAGATCGTCAAATGTGACAGATATAGGACACCTTCTCCTGCTGCGAAGGGGTTATTTACTTATTGGGGTTGTGGCTTGGCAGTGTTTTGGGAGGCGGAGAGGAAGAGGCACTTATCAACACCCAGAAAAAGCTTAACAAGGCAGAAGAGCAATGTCACTCTCTTCTGTGGTGTTATGAGATTCAATTTGAAAATGTTGTTCTCGTCAATGAGATCTGTTTATCCAATGTATATGAGTGTCACATAAGAGCAACAAAATACAGAAGAGTTGTTTAAAAGGCAGTTATGTTATTTTGTAGCTTGAAGACTAGAGGGCTGTCTTACAGCCCTCAATCCTGTGCAAATGGAAACAAAGTCACATGACAAGACATGTGGCAGTGCATAGCAGGTCCTTAACATGGAGAAGCTACAAGAAGGAAACTGACTTGAGGTAAATGTTTATGAGTAGCATCAGGGTGACAGATCAGTGAAAACTAATGTGTCTTCTCAGCTCAGTACAGCCATCCATCTCTTTTTCACTGTTAAATTTCACTACCAACAGATTGTGCTGTGACCACAAGCTTCATTCACAAAATAGTAAAAATAATATGGAATAACTATTAAAATAAATGTGAGGGTTACCCAATAAGTGAGGCACCACATTTTTTTCTTCAGTAATTATTTATTGAATACAATGAGAAATACACAAAAGAAAGAATGTTGTTTATTCTACATTCCCTACGCTTCCACACAATTGCTGCCCTGTTCTATGGCCTTCCTCCAGTGAGACACAAGGGTGTGTGTACCCTGTCAGTGCCACTCCTTGGTCTGGTATTGAAGCCATTTCTCCACTGTAAGAATCACATCTTTGTCATCCTCAAAACGTCATCTACAAATGCGATGCTTTAATGAGACAAGCAAATGAAAGTTGGTGATGCGCTAGGTCAGGGCTGTAGGATGGATGAAATAATACTGTCCAACCCTGTTTAATGATGGTTCTGAAGTCCTCAAACTTGTGTGAGCCTGAGCATTATCATATAGAATCAGTCAATCACCTGGGTTATTATGGTGACAAAATCATTGGAAGCCCTTTTTGGGTTTGGTTAATGAGTTCACAAATGCTTCACAAATATTGGTACTGCCTCTTGGCATCACGTGAAAGAGTGAGAAGATTTAGTTTCCTCATGAGATAGTGCGTAACCCATTGTGCACAAACTTTTGAGTAATTAAGACTATGGATGATTGCATCCACACTTTCCTGAGTGACAGCTTCATTGCCAAGTGTCAAGTTGTTCTGCATTGGTCTTTGTGAATGAGCACATCAGCAAGCTGCACCTGGTCAAGTGTGACAGCCACAGATGGCCTCCCTGAATGAAGCAAATCTTGGAGCTCTGCCGAACCAATGTCTCGTAATGGCCTCACTCTCTTTGCCCAGTGACAAACAGAACTTCTGTCTATTGCAGATGCTCGATAAACAGGATACAGACAATTGTGAATATTATCAATGGTTCTGCTCTTTGCTGTGAGAAGTTCAACGATGACACACTGCTTGTAACTTACATCATATAGAGACACCATTTCAAAACATTGAAACAGGTTCGCTACCTGTCAGAATAAATGGAAAATTTGTGTGTGCAATTTGGAAACTAAAAATAATGTATATCTTAGCTGTTGCATTCATACAATTTTTGTTGACTGAGAAAAAATGTGGTACATTATTTTCTGGGCAATCTCCATACTTTCAGTGATCCATTTTACCACCAGAAACAGGTTAGCATGACACCCTCTGTTCACTCGTGTACGGTGGTGAGAAGCTGACCAGTTGGGTGCAAAGTTGATTTACATGCTAGTGAAGCTAAAGTGCTATGTGCTATATTTCATGTTGTGTTTGCGTCCTGCGGAAAAATCCAGTTTAATTGATGCTCCACATTACAGATTTCACCAAACTGTCTCATTGTTGGTACGGTTTGTTACGCAAAAATATTGAGAACTCTGATGTCACTGGATGAAACAGTACCTACATTCCAAGTTACAATTGAAGACTGCTTCATTGTTATGATAAATACAAATTTTTTTTAATATGAATGGAGGGAATGCTTCAGGGGGAGGTGAAGAAAACCGAGAAAGGCACTATGTTGCACCTTCATATTAGGCTAACAACTCTTATGGTGACAGTATAACGCCGGAAATGCATATCCTCCTATTTCCATCTATTGTACTATAATTTGTTTTCCTTATTTTTGTTACCTGAATATATGACATTTCTGTGTCTTTACATATTGTAATTGTTTTACTATTTGTATATATATATATATATATATATATATATATTTATTTATTTATGCATTTATGTCGATGTATAATTGGTTTGTTTCGTAAATATTATTTGTATTTTTACGCTGGGTCTTGCCTAAGGAAAACTGCTATCGAACGATTACATCGATAGGTCGTGTGAAGAATCAAAGTGTGTAGGAACTTTGGTAGTGTTAACTCTGCCGCGTGGTGCGCGGGCAGAGCGGAGAGAGGGTCTGGCTGGAGTAGCGAGTGGAGCAGGTGTGTGGTGTGTAGCTCCCGCGAGTTGCCGCGCTTTCGGGGTTTGGCAGCATGTAATTGCGCTGGACTTGCGATGATAGTTTCTGACATGGTGTCGCGGACGGGAAGCATTAGCTGGCGCACATCAAGAGCCCGTTTCGTCTGGTGACCATGTAGAGAAGAAGGCGCGCCAACATCCAGCTTCTGCAACAGCGACGGCCGACATTGAGTGACTGTCGCCACATCCTCGATCGACGGCTTCAAACCTTCAATCAACCAACAAGGAAGACTGGAAGCACGTAAAGTTTTAGAACTGTATGGCAGACCTCAGCTTTTCAAACTTTTAAAATTATTGCATCACAAAATTACAGCTACTTAGCATGAACCTTTGTTGCTCATTGTCCCAATTGCATTACCAAGCAGGGTCCCTTCCTTTTCCAAAATGAACCCAAGTGTCGTTGAAATTCAAACGCCAGCATAATTCCATTTCACTGCTTTAATTTCAAAGTTCAGTTAAAGTATTCATAGCTGGCTACAATACTTAGATTACACAAGCACAAATTAAGAGTGCTAGTTTTGTTACCATATTTTAGCTTACCTGTGACTGCAGCTCAGCTTGGTACATACTAAATTTTACTATTGTTAATTGTTCAGAATCATTTAATTCAAGTTCAAAGTTAAATCTCTTATTTCTAAATTGCATAGATTCAAGTAGCTTTTGAAATGATTGTTGAGGTAGTCCAAGACTAACCGTATTTTACTGAATTTCGATGTGCTTCAGAAAGAAAGCTCACTATTAACTTCAGTCACTAAATTAACTTTCGATTTTCCAGTTTTATTAATTCTTTTGCTAAATTAAGTGTAGCGAAATTTATTACTTCTGACAAACTTTCAGTTTTCACACCACACTTGTCAACCTTCAGTTGCCACGCTTCTAGTGCTAATTATATGTGTAATAATCTTTCTTTTTCAGTTACTATAGTAATTGTCCTTAGGACTGGCGACCGTAATTTCCCCCAAATCTCAAATATCTAATTACCACTAGTTGATTGTTAACGTAACGGCCGCACATTTACTTTCTTTATTAACTTTACCCCTATTTCAAAATTAATTTCCACCAGTTTCATTAGCATTTTTCCTTTCATTTAGACGTAACCCTTTCCTCCCTCTTTACCGACAAATTAACCTCGGTGACGATTGCTTTTCCCAAATTTCCATTAGGTACACGCGGTTTAATTTCTCACTGTCATTAAGGTCGATAAATGAGGGGAGGTTACACGTGGCGACCTGGTGACAGGACAATCTTCGGATTTGAGGTTGTTCTGGACACGAATTTTGTATGGTGCAAATCTCGTAACAAAGTACTGGTTACATACAGGCCGTTACGTCTGCGAGAATAAGTAGTGGGAGTAATCCTAATTATATTTGAGATTTGGCATTTATAATGAAAATTATTAAAATGAGTGAAGGCAACAATTACCAAAATTTGGTAGACTTGGATACGGAACAATCGGTCGAACAGTGGGAAACGCGCACCGCGGTAGCCGTTGTTCAGGGGCAGGCGGCGAGCATAAAAGACGCGAGCGCCGAAACGCAACAAAGAGCAGAAATGGAATTCCAAACTTTAGAAAATGTTTCGGAATCGGAAGTGAAAATCAAATCTGAATCCCTTGATGACGAATACGGGGGGACAATTAAAGAGGAAGCCGCTACGGAAGTAAAACCGGTAGTTTCCGGGAATTTAACTGATTTATTGAATGTTTTGATTAACGAAATCAAGAGTCAGTCGGCCAAGCAAGAAGATCAGGCTGCCAAGCAAGAAGCTCAGGCTGCCAAGCAAGAAGCTCAGGCTGCCAATCAAGAAGCTCAGTCTGAAAAAATTGAACGGATGGTAGTCAATCAGAACAAAGCTATTAACGTTGTTAACAACAATGTTGGAGTTCTTAACACAAAAGTTGATAAAATCAAAGGAGATATTGTTGTAATTAATACCGAAATCGGTAATCTTAAACAGGAAATGATAGGCGTTCAGGCGGAAATTGCGAGCATAAATACTCGTTTTTATTCCGAAATTAGCAGAATCGAGAAAAGTGTAGGAGAATCAGTTGCTCCAATCATCGAGAATAAGGTGACGGAACAAATTCAATTAGTGAAAAAAGAGGATCAAAAGAAGGTGGAAACTTTAAAGGCTTTAGTATCCGAAGTAGATACCAAAGTGACGAAGCAGGCTAATACCTGCGAAGAAAAAAAAGGGAAGTAGAAACGCTTGCGACAACCACTTGCCAAGTAATTACGAGAGTGTCGGAATTAGAAAAGAAACTTGACGAAAAACAGAGCTATGTGCCAATCTATGCACATAGTTCGGAATTGTTGACGAAAGAGGAGCGGTTCGACCCCTTGAAAAAAGGCGGTATACACGCGACGGATTTCATTAAGAATTGTGAAAGGGTTTTACCCAGATCATGGACTAATGAGAGAAAGATTAATGCGATTATTGATGTGTTGGCTGGTGATGCCAAGCGTTGGGGCTTAAACCTCAACATTACGAACCTGACTTTTGACGAATTTAAAAATTTGTTTCTGGCTGAATACTGGTCAGAGCAAAAACAGCAAAGTGTCTGGCGCGAATTTGTCGTATCGAGGCCTTTCGATGCGAATTCGCGCGGTTCGATGAAGGAGTTTTGTGAGGGCTGGATCCGCAAGTTGGAATATTTGCGCGATCGCCGCACGGAATCCGAAATAGTCTGGGAACTCTACAAAAAGCTTCCAGATGATACAAAACGCTACGTAGGAAGCAATTACAGGACAATAAATGATTTCCTGGAAAGAGTGGAGGACGAGGACAATTGGCGCAATAATCGCGACAGTGGTAGAGGCTGTGGTAACAACAACGGGTACCACAGCAACCACAACAACGATAACCATGGGAATAATGCATACCGCAACCATGGCAGCAATAACAATAATGGTTTGGACCGTAATAACAATCGGTACAATGCAAATAATAACAGGGATGACGGAAACCAGTATCATACTAACGTGATACGGGTTTCACAGAATAGTAATAACGCCAGAGGGTGTGATCACCCGCCTCAGCAGCATCCAGGGAGCGTATCTGCTGGGACGAGACAGGGAAACCATTAGCCGCGCCGGTGAGGGGCCGACTGGGCGTGGAGAAATTTTGGCGGCCCAATAACAGGAGAAAACCCAGGTGTCATCGTTATGAAAATTCCGTGTGGAATAATCAACGGCGGGAGAGTGTGCCAGTGTTAAGAGAAAGGAGTGCGCCCACAAGTAGTAGATCAGCTGTATACACGGCAGTAAGAAGTACATTCACTGTCATTGAGAAAAATTTAAGTAGTGTTCCGGAAATCGATTATAATGTGGCAGCTGTAATACCCACAGCGGAACTGGAGATTGAGTTTAAGAATGATTCGCCAGTGTTGAGAGAAGATCAGAAGTCGGATAAAACGTCCGTCATCGAGCGAGGGGATGCAGAGAGGGATGAGGTCTGGTTAAGGTAGTTCGGTCGCTTATACGACGAACTAAGAGATTATAGGGGCCTGTATGGGAGAAGTGTTTCTGGGGAGCGCGTGCAGGATTTTCCGCGTCTCGTCCCGCAGGAAGATAGTGTTTGTGAAATGATAGAAAGTTCTGGCCCTAACCGGAAGACTTTACCATAAATAGTTGATGTTAATGGGGAGCACGACCAAGATTCGTCGTGTTTCGTCCCGCAGGGGTTAAATGTTGAAGTAGTAACGGAAAGTTCTGGCCCTGACCGGCAGACTTTACCGGAGGTTATAGTGTTAGAAGTGGCCGACCCATCCGACGCAAAACTCCAGTTTAAACATTGCGAAAGTATGGAGGAGAAAGATTACGAGAATTTTAGTGATAGCCGGACACGATTGGTAGGAAAGCACGTAGATTACAGCGTGTATGAGGTTAGAGCTGACGTTATACGGTCAGACGGTAGCAGTGTTGGTTGCGCATATCCAGAGGAAGTAATTGCAGATGCTACTGGGCACATTCCTCCAGGTAGATTGGCAGATGAGATCAATCTGACCTAAGTGGAATCAACGAAGGTGACAATAAGTGAATTGACAGCAAAGCAACACTCACTAGTTGGCTAGTTGCAGGAAAAGGTTTCGGTATTGGAGGCGAAGCTACAGACTAAGCCTCAGGACAAACGTGTTGAAATTAAAACTGCATGTGAACAGAGGCTGAAAAGGCCGCCAGATAAGCCGGATTTAGGATCAAAGCCGGATGGTTTTTTGTGGAATGACCTGGATATAGACGAGGATTTACTGTGGGAAAATAAAGAAACAGTCGAGGACAAGTGTAGACAGATAGTAGTGTCTGTTGGTATGCACGACCTACAACTAAACGTGTTGATTGACACCGGTGCAGAATTGAGTGCTGTATCTGGGAAAATATTTGAGTTACTGAAAGACAGACCTGGCATCGTACTTATGCCAGTAACAGGAGTGAAAATTATCGGTGCTACTGGGAAGGCCAGTAAACCGGTCACAAAACAGATTTTTGTCAACTTCGAGATATGTGGGGCACGATTTGAACAAGAGTTTGTCGTCGTGCCAGACTTAACTACAGAAGTAATTATTGGATTAGATTGGCTATTAAAGTACCGTGCAGTGATTAATTGCGAAAGCAAAACTTTGACATGTACGTCATAAGATAAAACAATAGTAGTTAGTTTTGACGAGGCAGGAGACGGTGTGCATAGGCAATACCAGCCTATACACATTGTTAACTGGCCAGATGGTATTGATGTAGGTATGAATTTGAACTACTGTAATGTGAGGAATCTCTGCATTGACAATACTGTAGAAAGTGAATTGGAAGAGATAATCAAATTCCCTCCACGGACTGACATTAGTATTGGTGTGAAAAAAAGATCGTTTGCGAGAAGTAATGAAGCTAAGAGCCGATGCACGCATACGTCGTCATGACGCTAAAGCGCGTTTTGCTAAGTTTGCAATTGGAGACTTAGTACTTGTAAAAGCTCATGAGAAATCGAGCGAGATAGACCATGAAATCTCTAAATTTAAGTTTGTTTATAATGGACCATATAAAGTCATTGGTATACCTCACACAAATGTTTATTGCTTAGAGTATCCAAGCTCTGGAAAACTATTAGGTATACGGAATATTGTAGACTCGAAATTGTACCAACCTAGGATCGATTAATACCACACAATGGCTAATTTGTACAGCATGTAAATGTAGAGTGTAAGATTTAAGGTTTGCTAGATTGCCATGCTTTTGCCTGACCAAGAGGACATAAAAGAAGTTGTAATTAATAAGTAATTAGTTTTGATAAATTAATTTAATTTTAATCAATTTAATCATGATCTAATCAACTGAAAAATCCAAGCTGCTAGTTTAAGTTTTCAGCTGAGTCACAGTAGATTAAGGAATGTAAATATGATTTTGTAAATAGCTGTAAGATTTCATAAATATGTGGTTTACTAGTCATTGCCGATGTACTTAGACGCTGTTTTAAGTTTCAGGCTAGTACATGCGTGTGATGATGGACAGTGTTGAGTTATCCACTGTGATAGTGTTTATGCACTCCTTGAGATTACTCGGGAGTGAGTTTTTCCGAAAGAATTCAGTGAAACGGACGTTCTGGAAACGCCGTTACAAGGGCGAGTGAGATCAAGCGTGCCGCACAGGCGGGCGCAACAATACTGGCAAGGCGGAGCCGCTGTCGGCTCTTGTGCCACTGTTGGCTCTTGTGCCGCTGTCGGCATTCTTTGTACTTGCGGGTACGGAAGGTGGAGTTGTTTTTTTTCTTCCCGGACAGCTGATGTGAAAGAATTCTGCTGTTAATATTTATGTTTTTGTCGATCTGCTGTATATTATTTTCTTGTTTAGCGTTAAATAGCTTCTCGTGACGAGAATATTAATTATGAAAAGGTTATACAAAATGTGTAGTCTATTTAATTATTTATTTGCGTATTTTGATCTACCTGTTTTTATGACCATGCACTCTAATTAATTTTGTAAATAATATTCCATTTCTTGATAGTGTTACGAATTTTGATGATTTTAGAATAACTAAACCATTTTCTATGTTTTCTATGAATTTTAATATGTTGTCAACCTGTTTTATTTTGTGCAAGATGACAGAGTGGAATAAGATTAGGAGAGTCTCCACTCAATTATTATTGTCTAAAATTTGGTTTATGGTTAATTAGATGAATGCTAAATTTTTTGATGTTTTGAGCATATGCATTTCCACTGTTTCTTTTTTTGGGACATTTTCTGAGTCTGTTTACGTTACACGAACATCCTCAGACAATGTGGGGCACGTGTAACGCCGGAAATGCATATCCTCCTATTTCCATCTATTGTACTATAATTTGTTTTCCTTATTTTTGTTACCTGAATGTATGACATTTCTGTGTCTTTACATATTGTAATTGTTTTACTATTTGTATATATGTATATATTTATGCATTTATGTCGATGTATAATTGGTTTGTTTCGTAAATATTATTTGTATTTTTACGCTGGGTCTTGCCTAGGGAAAACTGCTATCGAACGATTACATCGATAGGTCGTGTGAAGAATCAAAGTGTGTAGGAACTTTGGTAGTGTTAACTCTGCTGCGTGGTGTGCGGGCAGAGCGGAGAGAGGGTCTGGCTGGAGTAGCGAGTGGAGCAGGTGTGTGGTGTGAAGCTCCCGCGAGTTGCCGCGCTTTCGGGGTTTGGCAGCATGTAATTGCGCTGGACTTGCGATGATAGTTTCTGACATGGTGTCGCGGACGGGAAGCATTAGCTGGCGCACATCAAGAGCCCGTTTCGTCTGGTGACCATGTAGAGAAGAAGGCGCGCCAACATCCAGCTTCTGCAACAGCGACGGCCGACAATGAGTGACTGTCGCCACATCCTCGATCGACGGCTTCAAACCTTCAATCAACCAACAAGGAAGACTGGAAGCACGTAAAGTTTTAGAACTGTATGGCAGACCTCAGCTTTTCAAACTTTTAAAATTATTGCATCACAAAATTACAGCTACTTAGCATGAACCTTTGTTGCTCATTGTCCCAATTGCATTACCAAGTAGGGTCCCTTCCTTTTCCAAAATGAACCCAAGTGTCGTTGAAATTCAAACGCCAGCATAATTCCATTTCACTGCTTTAATTTCAAAGTTCAGTTAAAGTATTCATAGCTGGCTACAATACTTAGATTACACAAGCACAAATTAAGAGTGCTAGTTTTGTTACCATATTTTAGCTTACCTGTGACTGCAGCTCAGCTTGGTACATACTAAATTTTACTATTGTTAATTGTTCAGAATCATTTAATTCAAGTTCAAAGTTAAATCTCTTATTTCTAAATTGCGTAGATTCAAGTAGCTTTTGAAATGATTGTTGAGGTAGTCCAAGACTAACCGTATTTTACTGAATTTCGATGTGCTTCAGAAAGAAAGCTCACTATTAACTTCAGTCACTAAATTAACTTTCGATTTTCCAGTTTTATTAATTCTTTTGCTAAATTAAGTGTAGCGAAATTTATTACTTCTGACAAACTTTCAGTTTTCACACCACACTTGTCAACCTTCAGTTGCCACGCTTCTAGTGCTAATTATATGTGTAATAATCTTTCTTTTTCAGTTACTATAGTAATTGTCCTTAGGACTGGCGACCGTAATTTCCCCCAAATTTCAAATATCTAATTACCACTAGTTGATTGTTAACGTAACGGCCGCACATTTACTTTCTTTATTAACTTTACCCCTATTTCAAAATTAATTTCCACCAGTTTCATTAGCATTTTTCCTTTCATTTAGATGTAACCCTTTCCTCCCTCTTTACCGACAAATTAACCTCGGTGACGATTGCTTTTCCCAAATTTCCATTAGGTACACGCGGTTTAATTTCTCACTGTCATTAAGGTCGATAAGTGAGGGGGAGGTTACACGTGGCGACCTGGTGACAGGACAATCTTCGGATTTGAGGTTGTTCTGGACACGAATTTTGTATGGTGCAAATCTCGTAACAAAGTACTGGTTACATACAGGCCGTTACGTCTGCGAGAATAAGTAGTGGGAGTAATCCTAATTATATTTGAGATTTGGCATTTATATTGATAATTATTAAAATGAGTGAAGGCAACAATTACCAAAATTTGGTAGACTTGGATACGGAACAATCGGTCGAACAGTGGGAAACGCGCACCGCGGTAGCCGTTGTTCAGGGGCAGGCGGCGAGCATAAAAGACGCGAGCGCCGAAACGCAACAAAGAGCAGAAATGGAATTCCAAACTTTAGAAAATGTTTCGGAATCGGAAGTGAAAATCAAATCTGAATCCCTTGATGACGAATACGGGGGGACAATTAAAGAGGAAGCCGCTACGGAAGTAAAACCGGTAGTTTCCGGGAATTTAACTGATTTATTGAATGTTTTGATTAACGAAATCAAGAGTCAGTCGGCCAAGCAAGAAGATCAGGCTGCCAAGCAAGAAGCTCAGGCTGCCAAGCAAGAAGCTCAGGCTGCCAAGCAAGAAGCTCAGGCTGCCAATCAAGAAGCTCAGTCTGAAAAAATTGAACGGATGGTAGTCAATCAGAACAAAGCTATTAACGTTGTTAACAACAATGTTGGAGTTCTTAACACAAAAGTTGATAAAATCAAAGGAGATATTGTTGTAATTAATACCGAAATCGGTAATCTTAAACAGGAAATGATAGGCGTTCAGGCGGAAATTGCGAGCATAAATACTCGTTTTTATTCCGAAATTAGCAGAATCGAGAAAAGTGTAGGAGAATCAGTTGCTCCAATCATCGAGAATAAGGTGACGGAACAAATTCAATTAGTGAAAAAAGAGGATCAAAAGAAGGTGGAAACTTTAAAGGCTTTAGTATCCGAAGTAGATACCAAAGTGACGAAGCAGGCTAATACCTGCGAAGAAAAAAAAGGGAAGTAGAAACGCTTGCGACAACCACTTGCCAAGTAATTACGAGAGTGTCGGAATTAGAAAAGAAACTTGACGAAAAACAGAGCTATGTGCCAATCTATGCACATAGTTCGGAATTGTTGACGAAAGAGGAGCGGTTCGACCCCTTGAAAAAAGGCGGTATACACGCGACGGATTTCATTAAGAATTGTGAAAGGGTTTTACCCAGATCATGGACTAATGAGAGAAAGATTAATGCGATTATTGATGTGTTGGCTGGTGATGCCAAGCGTTGGGGCTTAAACCTCAACATTACGAACCTGACTTTTGACGAATTTAAAAATTTGTTTCTGGCTGAATACTGGTCAGAGCAAAAACAGCAAAGTGTCTGGCGCGAATTTGTCGTATCGAGGCCTTTCGATGCGAATTCGCGCGGTTCGATGAAGGAGTTTTGTGAGGGCTGGATCCGCAAGTTGGAATATTTGCGCGATCGCCGCACGGAATCCGAAATAGTCTGGGAACTCTACAAAAAGCTTCCAGATGATACAAAACGCTACGTAGGAAGCAATTACAGGACAATAAATGATTTCCTGGAAAGAGTGGAGGACGAGGACAATTGGCGCAATAATCGCGACAGTGGTAGAGGCTGTGGTAACAACAACGGGTACCACAGCAACCACAACAACGATAACCATGGGAATAATGCATACCGCAACCATGGCAGCAATAACAATAATGGTTCGGACCGTAATAACAATCGGTACAATGCAAATAATAACAGGGATGACGGAAACCAGTATCATACTAACGTGATACGGGTTTCACAGAATAGTAATAACGCCAGAGGGTGTGATCACCCGCCTCAGCAGCATCCAGGGAGCGTATCTGCTGGGACGAGACAGGGAAACCATTAGCCGCGCCGGTGAGGGGCCGACTGGGCGTGGAGAAATTTTGGCGGCCCAATAACAGGAGAAAACCCAGGTGTCATCGTTATGAAAATTCCGTGTGGAATAATCAACGGCGGGAGAGTGTGCCAGTGTTAAGAGAAAGGAGTGCGCCCACAAGTAGTAGATCAGCTGTATACACGGCAGTAAGAAGTACATTCACTGTCATTGAGAAAAATTTAAGTAGTGTTCCGGAAATCGATTATAATGTGGCAGCTGTAATACCCACAGCGGAACTGGAGATTGAGTTTAAGAATGATTCGCCAGTGTTGAGAGAAGATCAGAAGTCGGATAAAACGTCCGTCATCGAGCGAGGGGATGCAGAGAGGGATGAGGTCTGGTTAAGGTAGTTCGGTCGCTTATACGACGAACTAAGAGATTATAGGGGCCTGTATGGGAGAAGTGTTTCTGGGGAGCGCGTGCAGGATTTTCCGCGTCTCGTCCCGCAGGAAGATAGTGTTTGTGAAATGATAGAAAGTTCTGGCCCTAACCGGAAGACTTTACCATAAATAGTTGATGTTAATGGGGAGCACGACCAAGATTCGTCGTGTTTCGTCCCGCAGGGGTTAAATGTTGAAGTAGTAACGGAAAGTTCTGGCCCTGACCGGCAGACTTTACCGGAGGTTATAGTGTTAGAAGTGGCCGACCCATCCGACGCAAAACTCCAGTTTAAACATTGCGAAAGTATGGAGGAGAAGGATTACGAGAATTTTAGTGATAGCCGGACACGATTGGTAGGAAAGCACGTAGATTACAGCGTGTATGAGGTTAGAGCTGACGTTATACGGTCAGACGGTAGCAGTGTTGGTTGCGCATATCCAGAGGAAGTAATTGCAGATGCTACTGGGCACATTCCTCCAGGTAGATTGGCAGATGAGATCAATCTGACCTAAGTGGAATCAACGAAGGTGACAATAAGTGAATTGACAGCAAAGCAACACTCACTAGTTGGCTAGTTGCAGGAAAAGGTTTCGGTATTGGAGGCGAAGCTACAGACTAAGCCTCAGGACAAACGTGTTGAAATTAAAACTGCATGTGAACAGAGGCTGAAAAGGCCGCCAGATAAGCCGGATTTAGGATCAAAGCCGGATGGTTTTTTGTGGAATGACCTGGATATAGACGAGGATTTACTGTGGGAAAATAAAGAAACAGTCGAGGACAAGTGTAGACAGATAGTAGTGTCTGTTGATATGCACGACCTACAACTAAACGTGTTGATTGACACCGGTGCAGAATTGAGTGCTGTATCTGGGAAAATATTTGAGTTACTGAAAGACAGACCTGGCATCGTACTTATGCCAGTAACAGGAGTGAAAATTATCGGTGCTACTGGGAAGGCCAGTAAACCGGTCACAAAACAGATTTTTGTCAACTTCGAGATATGTGGGGCACGATTTGAACAAGAGTTTGTCGTCGTGCCAGACTTAACTACAGAAGTAATTATTGGATTAGATTGGCTATTAAAGTACCGTGCAGTGATTAATTGCGAAAGCAAAACTTTGACATGTACGTCATAAGATAAAACAATAGTAGTTAGTTTTGACGAGGCAGGAGACGGTGTGCATAGGCAATACCAGCCTATACACATTGTTAACTGGCCAGATGGTATTGATGTAGGTATGAATTTGAACTACTGTAATGTGAGGAATCTCTGCATTGACAATACTGTAGAAAGTGAATTGGAAGAGATAATCAAATTCCCTCCACGGACTGACATTAGTATTGGTGTGAAAAAAAGATCGTTTGCGAGAAGTAATGAAGCTAAGAGCCGATGCACGCATACGTCGTCATGACGCTAAAGCGCGTTTTGCTAAGTTTGCAATTGGAGACTTAGTACTTGTAAAAGCTCATGAGAAATCGAGCGAGATAGACCATGAAATCTCTAAATTTAAGTTTGTTTATAATGGACCATATAAAGTCATTGGTATACCTCACACAAATGTTTATTGCTTAGAGTATCCAAGCTCTGGAAAACTATTAGGTATACGGAATATTGTAGACTCGAAATTGTACCAACCTAGGATCGATTAATACCACACAATGGCTAATTTGTACAGCATGTAAATGTAGAGTGTAAGATTTAAGGTTTGCTAGATTGCCATGCTTTTGCCTGACCAAGAGGACATAAAAGAAGTTGTAATTAATAAGTAATTAGTTTTGATAAATTAATTTAATTTTAATCAATTTAATCATGATCTAATCAACTGAAAAATCCAAGCTGCTAGTTTAAGTTTTCAGCTGAGTCACAGTAGATTAAGGAATGTAAATATGATTTTGTAAATAGCTGTAAGATTTCATAAATATGTGGTTTACTAGTCATTGCCGATGTACTTAGACGCTGTTTTAAGTTTCAGGCTAGTACATGCGTGTGATGATGGACAGTGTTGAGTTATCCACTGTGATAGTGTTTATGCACTCCTTGAGATTACTCGGGAGTGAGTTTTTCCGAAAGAATTCAGTGAAACGGACGTTCTGGAAACGCCGTTACAAGGGCGAGTGAGATCAAGCGTGCCGCACAGGCGGGCGCAACAATACTGGCAAGGCGGAGCCGCTGTCGGCTCTTGTGCCACTGTTGGCTCTTGTGCCGCTGTCGGCATTCTTTGTACTTGCGGGTACGGAAGGTGGAGTTGTTTTTTTTCTTCCCGGACAGCTGATGTGAAAGAATTCTGCTGTTAATATTTATGTTTTTGTCGATCTGCTGTATATTATTTTCTTGTTTAGCGTTAAATAGCTTCTCGTGACGAGAATATTAATTATGAAAAGGTTATACAAAATGTGTAGTCTATTTAATTATTTATTTGCGTATTTTGATCTACCTGTTTTTATGACCATGCACTCTAATTAATTTTGTAAATAATATTCCATTTCTTGATAGTGTTACGAATTTTGATGATTTTAGAATAACTAAACCATTTTCTATGTTTTCTATGAATTTTAATATGTTGTCAACCTGTTTTATTTTGTGCAAGATGACAGAGTGGAATAAGATTAGGAGAGTCTCCACTCAATTATTATTGTCTAAAATTTGGTTTATGGTTAATTAGATGAATGCTAAATTTTTTGATGTTTTGAGCATATGCATTTCCACTGTTTCTTTTTTTGGGACATTTTCTGAGTCTGTTTACGTTACACGAACATCCTCAGACAATGTGGGGCACGTGTAACGCCGGAAATGCATATCCTCCTATTTCCATCTATTGTACTATAATTTGTTTTCCTTATTTTTGTTACCTGAATGTATGACATTTCTGTGTCTTTACATATTGTAATTGTTTTACTATTTGTATATATGTATATATTTATGCATTTATGTCGATGTATAATTGGTTTGTTTCGTAAATATTATTTGTATTTTTACGCTGGGTCTTGCCTAGGGAAAACTGCTATCGAACGATTACATCGATAGGTCGTGTGAAGAATCAAAGTGTGTAGGAACTTTGGTAGTGTTAACTCTGCTGCGTGGTGTGCGGGCAGAGCGGAGAGAGGGTCTGGCTGGAGTAGCGAGTGGAGCAGGTGTGTGGTGTGAAGCTCCCGCGAGTTGCCGCGCTTTCGGGGTTTGGCAGCATGTAATTGCGCTGGACTTGCGATGATAGTTTCTGACATGGTGTCGCGGACGGGAAGCATTAGCTGGCGCACATCAAGAGCCCGTTTCGTCTGGTGACCATGTAGAGAAGAAGGCGCGCCAACATCCAGCTTCTGCAACAGCGACGGCCGACAATGAGTGACTGTCGCCACATCCTCGATCGACGGCTTCAAACCTTCAATCAACCAACAAGGAAGACTGGAAGCACGTAAAGTTTTAGAACTGTATGGCAGACCTCAGCTTTTCAAACTTTTAAAATTATTGCATCACAAAATTACAGCTACTTAGCATGAACCTTTGTTGCTCATTGTCCCAATTGCATTACCAAGTAGGGTCCCTTCCTTTTCCAAAATGAACCCAAGTGTCGTTGAAATTCAAACGCCAGCATAATTCCATTTCACTGCTTTAATTTCAAAGTTCAGTTAAAGTATTCATAGCTGGCTACAATACTTAGATTACACAAGCACAAATTAAGAGTGCTAGTTTTGTTACCATATTTTAGCTTACCTGTGACTGCAGCTCAGCTTGGTACATACTAAATTTTACTATTGTTAATTGTTCAGAATCATTTAATTCAAGTTCAAAGTTAAATCTCTTATTTCTAAATTGCGTAGATTCAAGTAGCTTTTGAAATGATTGTTGAGGTAGTCCAAGACTAACCGTATTTTACTGAATTTCGATGTGCTTCAGAAAGAAAGCTCACTATTAACTTCAGTCACTAAATTAACTTTCGATTTTCCAGTTTTATTAATTCTTTTGCTAAATTAAGTGTAGCGAAATTTATTACTTCTGACAAACTTTCAGTTTTCACACCACACTTGTCAACCTTCAGTTGCCACGCTTCTAGTGCTAATTATATGTGTAATAATCTTTCTTTTTCAGTTACTATAGTAATTGTCCTTAGGACTGGCGACCGTAATTTCCCCCAAATTTCAAATATCTAATTACCACTAGTTGATTGTTAACGTAACGGCCGCACATTTACTTTCTTTATTAACTTTACCCCTATTTCAAAATTAATTTCCACCAGTTTCATTAGCATTTTTCCTTTCATTTAGATGTAACCCTTTCCTCCCTCTTTACCGACAAATTAACCTCGGTGACGATTGCTTTTCCCAAATTTCCATTAGGTACACGCGGTTTAATTTCTCACTGTCATTAAGGTCGATAAGTGAGGGGGAGGTTACACGTGGCGACCTGGTGACAGGACAATCTTCGGATTTGAGGTTGTTCTGGACACGAATTTTGTATGGTGCAAATCTCGTAACAAAGTACTGGTTACATACAGGCCGTTACGTCTGCGAGAATAAGTAGTGGGAGTAATCCTAATTATATTTGAGATTTGGCATTTATATTGATAATTATTAAAATGAGTGAAGGCAACAATTACCAAAATTTGGTAGACTTGGATACGGAACAATCGGTCGAACAGTGGGAAACGCGCACCGCGGTAGCCGTTGTTCAGGGGCAGGCGGCGAGCATAAAAGACGCGAGCGCCGAAACGCAACAAAGAGCAGAAATGGAATTCCAAACTTTAGAAAATGTTTCGGAATCGGAAGTGAAAATCAAATCTGAATCCCTTGATGACGAATACGGGGGGACAATTAAAGAGGAAGCCGCTACGGAAGTAAAACCGGTAGTTTCCGGGAATTTAACTGATTTATTGAATGTTTTGATTAACGAAATCAAGAGTCAGTCGGCCAAGCAAGAAGATCAGGCTGCCAAGCAAGAAGCTCAGGCTGCCAAGCAAGAAGCTCAGGCTGCCAAGCAAGAAGCTCAGGCTGCCAATCAAGAAGCTCAGTCTGAAAAAATTGAACGGATGGTAGTCAATCAGAACAAAGCTATTAACGTTGTTAACAACAATGTTGGAGTTCTTAACACAAAAGTTGATAAAATCAAAGGAGATATTGTTGTAATTAATACCGAAATCGGTAATCTTAAACAGGAAATGATAGGCGTTCAGGCGGAAATTGCGAGCATAAATACTCGTTTTTATTCCGAAATTAGCAGAATCGAGAAAAGTGTAGGAGAATCAGTTGCTCCAATCATCGAGAATAAGGTGACGGAACAAATTCAATTAGTGAAAAAAGAGGATCAAAAGAAGGTGGAAACTTTAAAGGCTTTAGTATCCGAAGTAGATACCAAAGTGACGAAGCAGGCTAATACCTGCGAAGAAAAAAAAGGGAAGTAGAAACGCTTGCGACAACCACTTGCCAAGTAATTACGAGAGTGTCGGAATTAGAAAAGAAACTTGACGAAAAACAGAGCTATGTGCCAATCTATGCACATAGTTCGGAATTGTTGACGAAAGAGGAGCGGTTCGACCCCTTGAAAAAAGGCGGTATACACGCGACGGATTTCATTAAGAATTGTGAAAGGGTTTTACCCAGATCATGGACTAATGAGAGAAAGATTAATGCGATTATTGATGTGTTGGCTGGTGATGCCAAGCGTTGGGGCTTAAACCTCAACATTACGAACCTGACTTTTGACGAATTTAAAAATTTGTTTCTGGCTGAATACTGGTCAGAGCAAAAACAGCAAAGTGTCTGGCGCGAATTTGTCGTATCGAGGCCTTTCGATGCGAATTCGCGCGGTTCGATGAAGGAGTTTTGTGAGGGCTGGATCCGCAAGTTGGAATATTTGCGCGATCGCCGCACGGAATCCGAAATAGTCTGGGAACTCTACAAAAAGCTTCCAGATGATACAAAACGCTACGTAGGAAGCAATTACAGGACAATAAATGATTTCCTGGAAAGAGTGGAGGACGAGGACAATTGGCGCAATAATCGCGACAGTGGTAGAGGCTGTGGTAACAACAACGGGTACCACAGCAACCACAACAACGATAACCATGGGAATAATGCATACCGCAACCATGGCAGCAATAACAATAATGGTTCGGACCGTAATAACAATCGGTACAATGCAAATAATAACAGGGATGACGGAAACCAGTATCATACTAACGTGATACGGGTTTCACAGAATAGTAATAACGCCAGAGGGTGTGATCACCCGCCTCAGCAGCATCCAGGGAGCGTATCTGCTGGGACGAGACAGGGAAACCATTAGCCGCGCCGGTGAGGGGCCGACTGGGCGTGGAGAAATTTTGGCGGCCCAATAACAGGAGAAAACCCAGGTGTCATCGTTATGAAAATTCCGTGTGGAATAATCAACGGCGGGAGAGTGTGCCAGTGTTAGGAGAAAGGAGTGCACCCACAAGTAGTAGATCAGCTGTATACACGGCAGTAAGAAGTACATTCACTGTCATTGAGAAAAATTTAAGTAGTGTTCCGGAAATCGATTATAATGTGGCAGCTGTAATACCCACAGCGGAACTGGAGATTGAGTTTAAGAATGATTCGCCAGTGTTGAGAGAAGATCAGAAGTCGGATAAAACGTCCGTCATCGAGCGAGGGGATGCAGAGAGGGATGAGGTCTGGTTAAGGTAGTTCGGTCGCTTATACGACGAACTAAGAGATTATAGGGGCCTGTATGGGAGAAGTGTTTCTGGGGAGCGCGTGCAGGATTTTCCGCGTCTCGTCCCGCAGGAAGATAGTGTTTGTGAAATGATAGAAAGTTCTGGCCCTAACCGGAAGACTTTACCATAAATAGTTGATATTAATGGGGAGCACGACCAAGATTCGTCATGTTTCGTCCCACAGGGGTTGGATGTTGAAGTAGTAACGGAAAGTTCTGGCCCTAACCGGCAGACTTTACCGGAGGTTATAGTGTTAGAAGTGGCCGACCCATCCGACGCAAAACTCCAGTTTAAACATTGCGAAAGTATGGAGGAGAAAGATTACGAGAATTTTAGTGATAGCCGGACACGATTGGTAAGAAAGCACGTAGATTACAGCGTGTATGAGGTTAGAGCTGACGTTATACGGTCAGACGGTAGCAGTGTGGGTTGCGCAGATCCAGAGGAAGTAATTGCAGATGCTACTGGGCACATTCCTCCAGGTAGATTGGCAGATGAGATCAGTCTGACCAAAGTGGAATCAACGAAGGTGACAATAAGTGAATTGACAGCAAAGCAACACTCACTAGTTGGCTAGTTGCAGGAAAAGGTTTCGGTATTGGAGGCGAAGCTACAGACTAAGCCTCAGGACAAACGTGTTGAAATTAAAACTGTATGTGAACAGAGGCTGAAAAGGCCGCCAGATAAGCCGGATTTAGGATCAAAGCCGGATGGTTTTTTGTGGAATGACCTGGATATAGACGAGGATTTACTGTGGGAAAATAAAGAAACAGTCGAGGACAAGTGTAGACAGATAGTAGTGTCTGTTGATATGCACGACCTACAACTAAACGTGTTGATTGACACCGGTGCAGAATTGAGTGCTGTATCTAGGAAAATATTTGAGTTACTGAAAGACAGACCTGGCATCGTACTTATGCCAGTAACAGGAGTGAAAATTATCGGTGCTACTGGGAAGGCCAGTAAACCGGTCACAAAACAGATTTTTGTCAACTTCGAGATATGTGGGGCACGATTTGAACAAGAGTTTGTCGTCGTGCCAGACTTAACTACGGAAGTAATTATTGGATTAGATTGGCTATTAAAGTACCGTGCAGTGATTAATTGCGAAAGCAAAACTTTGACATGTACGTCATAAGATAAAACAATAGTAGTTAGTTTTGACGAGGCAGGAGACGGTGTGCATAGGCAATACCAGCCTATACACATTGTTAACTGGCCAGATGGTATTGATGTAGGTATGAATTTGAACTACTGTAATGTGAGGAATCTCTGCATTGACAATACTGTAGAAAGTGAATTGGAAGAGATAATCAAATTCCCTCCACGGACTGACATTAGTATTGGTGTGAAAAAAAGATCGTTTGCGAGAAGTAATGAAGCTAAGAGCCGATGCACGCATACGTCGTCATGACGCTAAAGCGCGTTTTGCTAAGTTTGCAATTGGAGACTTAGTACTTGTAAAAGCTCATGAGAAATCGAGCGAGATAGACCATGAAATCTCTAAATTTAAGTTTGTTTATAATGGACCATATAAAGTCATTGGTATACCTCACACAAATGCTTATTGCTTAGAGTATCCAAGCTCTGGAAAACTATTAGGTATACGGAATATTGTAGACTCGAAATTGTACCAACCTAGGATCGATTAATACCACACAATGGCTAATTTGTACAGTATGTAAATATAGAGTGTAAGATTTAAGGTTTGCTAGATTGCCATGCTTTTGCCTGACCAAGAGGACATAAAAGAAGTTGTAATTAATAAGTAATTAGTTTTGATAAATTAATTTAATTTTAATCAATTTAATCATGATCTAATCAACTGAAAAATCCAAGCTGCTAGTTTAAGTTTTCAGCTGAGTCACAGTAGATTAAGGAATGTAAATATGATTTTGTAAATAGCTGTAAGATTTCATAAATATGTGATTTACTAGTCATTGCCGATGTACTTAGACGCTGTTTTAAGTTTCAGGCTAGTACATGCGTGTGATGATGGACAGTGTTGAGTTATCCACTGTGATAGTGTTTATGCACTCCTTGAGATTACTCGGGAGTGAGTTTTTCCGAAAGAATTCAGTGAAACGGACGTTCTGGAAACGCCGTTACAAGGGCGAGTGAGATCAAGCGTGCCGCACAGGCGGGCGCAACAATACTGGCAAGGCGGAGCCGCTGTCGGGTCTTGTGCCGCTGTTGGCTCTTGTGCCGCTGTTGGCATTCTTTGTACTTGCGGGTACGGAAGGTGGAGTTGTTTTTTTTCCTCCTGGACAGCTGATGTGAAAGAATTCTGCTGTTAATATTTATGTTTTTGTCGATCTGCTGTACATTATTTTCTTGTTTAACGTTAAATAGCTTCTCGTGACGAGAATATTAATTATGAAAAGGTTATACAAAATGTGTAGTCTATTTAATTATTTATTTGCGTATTTTGATCTACCTGTTTTTATGACCATGCACTCTAATTAATTTTGTAAATAATATTCCATTTCTTGATAGTGTTACGAATTTTGATGATTTTAGAATAACTAAACCATTTTCTATGTTTTCTATGAATTTTAATATGTTGTCAACCTGTTTTATTTTGTGCAAGATGGCAGAGTGGAATAAGATTAGGAGAGTCTCCACTCAATTATTATTGTCTAAAATTTGGTTTATGGTTAATTAGATGAATGCTAAATTTTTTTGATGTTTTGAGCATATGCATTTCCACTGTTTCTTTTTTTGGGGCATTTTTTGAGTCTGTTTACGTTACACGAACATCCTCAGACAATGTGGGGCACGTGTAACGCCGGAAATACATATCCTCCTATTTCCATCTATTGTACTATAATTTGTTTTCCTTATTTTTGTTACCTGAATGTATGACATTTCTGTGTCTTTACATATTGTAATTGTTTTACTATTTGTATATATATGTATATTTATGCATTTATGTCGATGTATAATTGGTTTGTTTCGTAAATATTATTTGTATTTTTACGCTGGGTCTTGCCTAGGGAAAACTGCTATCGAACGATTACATCGATAGGTCGTGTGAAGAATCAAAGTGTGTAGGAACTTTGGTAGTGTTAACTCTGCCGCGTGGTGTGCGGGCAGAGCGGAGAGAGGGTCTGGCTGGAGTAGCGAGTGGAGCAGGTGTGTGGTGTGAAGCTCCCGCGAGTTGCCGCGCTTTCGGGGTTTGGCAGCATGTAATTGCGCTGGACTTGCGATGATAGTTTCTGACATGGTGTCGCAGACGGGAAGCATTAGCTGGCGCACATCAAGAGCCCGTTTCGTCTGGTGACCATGTAGAGAAGAAGGCGCGCCAACATCCAGCTTCTGCAACAGCGACAGCCGACAATGAGTGACTGTCGCCACATCCTCGATCGACGGCTTCAAACCTTCAATCAACCAACAAGGAAGACTGGAAGCACGTAAAGTTTTAGAACTGTATGGCAGACCTCAGCTTTTCAAACTTTTAAAATTATTGCATCACAAAATTACAGCTACTTAGCATGAACCTTTGTTGCTCATTGTCCCAATTGCATTACCAAGCAGGGTCCCTTCCTTTTCCAAAATGAACCCAAGTGTCGTTGAAATTCAAACGCCAGCATAATTCCATTTCACTGCTTTAATTTCAAAGTTCAGTTAAAGTATTCATAGCTGGCTACAATACTTAGATTACACAAGCACAAATTAAGAGTGCTAGTTTTGTTACCATATTTTAGCTTACCTGTGACTGCAGCTCAGCTTGGTACATACTAAATTTTACTATTGTTAATTGTTCAGAATCATTTAATTCAAGTTCAAAGTTAAATCTCTTATTTCTAAATTGCGTAGATTCAAGTAGCTTTTGAAATGATTGTTGAGGTAGTCCAAGCCTAACCGTATTTTACTGAATTTCGATGTGCTTCAGAAAGAAAGCTCACTATTAACTTCAGTCACTAAATTAACTTTCGATTTTCCGGTTTTATTAATTCTTTTGCTAAATTAAGTGTAGCGAAATTTACTACTTCTGACAAACTTTCAGTTTTCACACTATACTTGTCAACCTTCAGTTGCCACGCTTCTAGTGCTAATTATATGTGTAATAATCTTTCTTTTTCAGTTACTATAGTAATTGTCCTTAGGACTGGCGACCGTAATTTCCCCCAACTCTCAAATATCTAATTACCGCTAGTTGATTGTTAACGTAACGGCCGCACATTTACTTTCTTTATTAACTTTACCCCTATTTCAAAATTAATTTCCACCAGTTTCATTAGCATTTTTCCTTTCATTTAGACGTAACCCTTTCCTCCCTCTTTACCGACAAATTAACCTCGGTGACGATTGCTTTTCCCAAATTTCCATTAGGTACACGCGGTTTAATTTTTCACTGTCATTAAGGTCGATAAGTGAGGGGGAGGTTACAACAGATCTGTGTATTTAGTCTGTATTCACAGTCCTGGGCTCTTATTTCTAGTGTTATGATGATGAACTATGTTTGTGCTGACACAGCAAATAATTTGTGTGTGCATAGGATGGCAGGTCTCAGTTGTGAAATATTCTGAAGGGGTACCAATACCTTTATAATTTGATGGGAAGAAACTTCCTATGCAAGCAGGATATGTGGACATTGTCAGATGTCTGGTGTTGTGTTGAAGACATTTGGTCCTCACAAGGCGAAGGTCTCAGACATGGCCAACCAATTTGGGCCATATTTGGCAGGTTGCTTGTATCAGTCTAAAACAGAGAACTAAGGTATTTTGGCTCAAGAGGCTCCCCCGTCCTTATATTTGAGGAAACCACTCCTAAAGTTCATGTCGAAGAAAGAAATTGTTACGACTGCCAGTTATGAGTATGCCTATGGTAAACACCGTTCAAAAGAAGTACCACTGATGTAGCGACCAAGGCATGTGGCTGAGGAGAAGAGAACATATGTTAGATTCCCAAATGCATTCTGCAGTTTTTTCATTAGTATTTTTGCTGTATTGAATCTAGTAGGAATAGGAAAGTCAATAAGGTAATCAGTGAAAAATAATATCAAGGTAAGGAAATAAATTTCTATAATGACTTGGATTAGAAAGAATTATAATTTTAATCCTGATTGCCCTGCAAAAGCTCTTTCGCTCAGTGTTACATGCCTTCACTTCCCTTTGAACATCTACATGGGTGGTACTTGTCATATAAACATTCGAAGCAAATATGCTTGCGGCACCAAGAACATCTAATGAAAGCAGCTTTCGCTTAACTAAATCATTCATTCTGAAGGTTTGGCAGAAAACTGACTGGGCTTACGTTTAAAAAGATTTCTTTTTTGGGAATTACACTGAACTGCCAAAGAAACTGGTATAGGCATGTGTATTAAAATACAGAGAGATGTAAACAGGCAGAGTATCGCACTGCGGTCAGCAATGCCTGCATAAGATAACAAATGCCTGCCGCAGTTGTTACCTCAGTTACTGCTGCTACATTGGTAGATTATCAAGATTTAAATGAGTTGGAAAGTGTTGCTATAGTTGGTGCACGAGTGATGGGACACAGTATCTCTGTGGTAGTGATGAAGTGAGGTTTTCCCATTCGACCATTCGACAAGTGTACCTTGAATATCAGGAATCTGGTAAAACATCAAATCTCTGACATCTCTGCAGCCAGAAAAAGATTCTGCAAGAACATGACCAATGACGACTGAAGAGAATTGTTCAATGTGACAGAAGTGCAACCTTTCCTCAAATTGCCATAGATTTCAGTGCTGGGCTATCAACAAATGTCAGCATGCAAACCATTCAACGAAACATCATTGATATGGACTTTTGGAGCTGAGGCCCACTTGTGTACCCTTGATGAGCGCATGGCACAAAGCTTTATGCCTTGTCTGGATGGGCTAACCCTGACACTGGACTGTTGATGACTGGAAACATGTTGCCTGGTTGGATGAGTCTGATTTCAAATTGTATCAAGCACGTAGATGTGTATTGGTATGGAACTGACCTCATGAATCCATTGACCTTGCTTGTCAGCAGGGGACTGTTCAAGCTGGTGGAGGCTCTGTAATGGTGTGGGATGTGTGCAGTTTGACTGATATAGGACCCCTGATATGTCTATATACGACTCTGATAGGTGACACTTATGTAACCATCCTTTCTGGATTACCTGTACCCATTCATGGCCATTGTGCATTCTCAAGGACTTGGGAAATTCCAGCAGGACAATGTGACACCCCACACGTCCAGAAATGTTACAGAGTGGCTCCAGAAACACTCTTCAGAGTTTAAACACTTCACTGGTCACCAAACTCACCAGACATGAACATTATTGAGCTTATCTGGGATGTCTTGCAATGCACTGTTCAGATGATGTCTCCACACCCTTGTGTTCTTACTGACTTATGGACAGCCCTGCAGGATTCATGGTATCAGTTCCCTGTAGCACTATTTCAGACATCAGTCAAGTCCATGCCATGTCATGTTGCAGCACTTCTGTGTCTTTGCGGGCCCCTACACAATATCAGGCAGGCGTACCAGTTTCTTTGGATCTCCAGTGTAATTCTAATGCACACCACGCGTGCAACATCACCTGAAAAATTGGAGCTGAAAATTGATCATGAATTATGCTATGAATTGTTGTTGCATGTGCAATTCCTGCTGGTTTTCCAGTTGCACATTGCAGTTTTGAAACCTCCAAATAAAGTTCTATACCATGGCTCATTGTAAACTAGCATAGCATATTCAGCTGTCTGTGGTCCCTCGTGACATTTGTTTTCGTATGAGGCTCCAAATTTTAATTTTTCACCAATCCAAGTTTGAGAAATTTATTTACCTCCTTTTTATTATTCCTTAATAACTGCCATTTTAACCCTTCTATTGCTACTAATTTCAATAAGGAAAAGAAAGATGACAAAAAATTCAGCAGAATGCATTTGAGGATTAAATACAGGTTCTCTGCTCTCCAGCCAGATACCTTGATTGCTGCATCAGCAGTACGTTCATTGAATAGCATTTACTTTATGGGTACATAAGTGGAAATTGTAATAGTTTCTTTTGCAAATTCCTAGGAAAAAGTTTGCTTCTGGTCACCACCTATGATGATTAAAAGTGTTCCATTTTCAATTGTATATCGATCTGGTCAGTTTTGAGTCAAATTCACATCATGAACTGTACGGATGGTGTTCTCAAAACTGGTGTTCATTTTATGTTGTATAGAAGCAGGCTGCTAAATATGAGCCAAATTCGTTGGCTGCATCTGTGGCCTTCTCCTTGCCCATGTTAAAAATTTACGCTTTAGGCTGCTATTTTTGCATTGTTGTGAAATACTGATCAATTGGTGGTAAAAGATTTCAAAGAAACCATTGAAGCTATAATAGTGTTTTAATTTGAAAAACTTTTACGCTTTTACGCTTTAGGCTGCTATTTTTGCATTGTTGTGAAATACTGATCAATTGGTGGTAAAAGATTTCAAAGAAACCATTGAAGCTATAATAGTGTTTTAATTTGAAAAACTTTTGACAATGTATGGTTTCTTTAATTGATTACATTTAATGGGTTTCATATAAATGATTTCCTATTTCTTCTGTGATGTCATATGTAATGTAGTTAAGAGGTATATTTTCGTTTTCATAGTGCTGGAACAGTGATATAAGCCATTTTGTACTTCAAAAATAAGCTATTGGGAAGTAATACCAAACTCCTCAAAAATACGATCAAAATTGGCAGAAAGTAATGCCAGAATTGACAGAAAACAGCAACAAAGAGGCAAAAATAACTCTCAAATTGGCCACAAAATAAAATGGATTTTTCCTGTCTCTGCTTACTGATTGTTAGACAGACAGACATTATTTCCACAATATAATATTTATTTCTTTGAGATTGTGTTCTTCACAGAAGTATACCGTTATTTACACCTGATTCTCTTATCTTGAATGTGCTGTCATACAGTGAATGTTCAAGTACATAAAATCAAGGAACACTTTCAATTATTTATTGCACAAGAACTAAACATTGTACAGATGTCATACATATTGCATTTCAAAGAGAAACAAAGTTTATTTTTTTTACAAACATTGTTTATGCAAACCATGAGTGACCAGGTAGATGTCAATACGGTAATCGAATTCTTGTCATACCAGTCCCAGCATGGCATCATCGACTGTGGCAGTCACTTCCCGTATTCGCTCCTGGAGCTCTGCTACATCATATGGTAGAGGTAGTACATGCACAAAACAGTCACACAGAGTGAGATCTGGTGATCCGGAGGCCCATTTCATGAAACAGATTTCCCCTCCTGTAGCATGGCCGAGCCATCGATGTGACATCTCCCTGTTCAGGTACCCATGAACTTCACAATGAAAATGGGGTGGAGCCCCATCCTGCTGAAAGATGAACGGATAGTCCAATTTCATTTGAGGCATCAGCAATTGCTGCAACATGTCCAAGTAGGAATTTCCAGTGACAGTGCTCTTGGTGAAGAAGAATGGCCCATACAATTTTCGACGTGACAAGACACAAAAAACATTTACCTTTGGGGAATACGCTCAAATTCAGTGCATTTGTATGGATGCTTCATACCGTAGATTTGACAGTTGTGCCTGTTCAGTTTCACAGTACTGTGAAAAGTGACTTGGTTGCTAAAAATTAAGTGTTCAACAATGCCATACCCATCCTCACTTAACTGTTGCAACTGTGAACAAATCTCAAAATGATTGTCTTTGTCGTCGCCATTGAGCTTCTGCACTAGCTCCAATTTTAATGGTTTCATAGACAGCTTCTGTTGCAGGACTTTCCACACTGTCATTGGAGTCATTTCCAGTTCACGGGATGCATGATGCGCTGATTTCCTTGGACTCCTAATGAATGTCTCTCGAAGTGCTCCACATTTATTGAACTCACACTGTGATGTCCTCTTCTCTTCACCAGGCACTAGCTACCTGTCATAATGAATTTGTTGTGGCAGTGGTACATGGCCTTCCTTGTTGTTGGCTTCTTACCATACTTGGTTCTAAACATCCGTTGAATAGCTGCAGCACCCTTGTTTTTGTCAAACTCCAACACACAGAAAGCTCGCTCTGCAGCTGAACTCTCCAAACTACGCTGTAGCGGTATACATGAGGGAAAAAAAAACAACTTTCAGTGTTTCTCTTCGAAATGACGTATGTGTGATATCTGTACAGTGTTTGGTTTCTGTGCAAAAAATAATTGAAACTGTTCCTCGACTTTATGTACACCCTGTATTTTGAAATCTGCTGCGTTGGCAAACATATAAGTGTTATATCAAATATTGGTAGAAATTGTTTATCAAGCATCAAGGAAGACATTCACACAGACAAGGAAAACCTAGTCAAGGAAAACATAATTTTTTTTTGAAACTGAAGTTATATTAATCTGCCAAAAGAGAAGGAAGTAACAATATTAGGGAAAGGAAAGTTGCCACTCACTATAAAGCAGAGATGCTAAGTCATAGATAGGCACAACTAAAAGCCTGTCACAAACAAGAAGCTTTTGGCCAGTAAGGCCTCACTGGCCGGAAGCTTCTTATTTGTGAGTCTTTCTGTTGTGCCTATCTATGACTCAGCATCTCCACCATACGGTGAGTGGTGACTTTCATTTTCATAATATTGTTACACTCCATCCTGGATTTTCTATTATTTGAAAAGAGAAGACAGTTTGGATGAAACTATGCATACAGAGATTAAATAGAAAAAGTTCTCAAGGATTCCTGGAGCAAGGAGGAGGTGAACAACACAGTAAGAGCACTTGTTTTTCCTTTCATTCTTTCCATTTAATTTCAGTTACAATTCCTGCTACTGTACTTTCTTCAGTGAAAAGAACCTTAAAAATGGCGCTGTTATACTTCACTGTGTATGCCTGTATCTACAGCTGCTTGGTAAATAAAAATTATATCTAATGTTATTTGACTGAAATTCTGTATGGGGTGTAATTTTTGCTAGCAGAAAAATATTAAATTCCAATGATATGCTATGACGGACCACTAATTGTATTTAGGAGGTAAAATTGCCAGTGCTGCTGATTGTCACACACAAAATGAGGAGGAATGAGGAAGGGAGATATCTCATAACTTTGTTTGTTTCCCAGGGAGGAAAGATTTATAGCTTGGGGAGGATTGGAAGAGGACAACTGGGTCCCTCAGACATCAAGAAACTAATGAATTCGAAACCTGAGAATACATATTAAATAGAGGGAAACATTCCACGTGGGAAAAATATATCTAAAAACAAAGATGATGTAACTTACCAAACGAAAGCATTGGTATGTTGATAGACACACAAACAAACACAAACACACACAGAAAATTCAAGCTTTCGCAACCCACAGTTGCTTCATCATGAAAGAAGGAAGGAGAGGGAAAGACGAAAGGATGTGGGTTTTAAAGGAGAGGGTAAGGAGTCATTCCAATCCCGGGAGTGGAAAGACTTACCTTACACACACACACACACACACACACGTAAAGGCAACGAGTTTGAGCAGAGATGTCAGTCGCGGCGGCAGTACAGAGGCAAAGATGTTGTTGAGTGGCAAGTGATATATGAAGAGTGGCAACTTGAAATTAGTGGAGGTTGAGGCCTGGTGGGTAATTGGAAGAGAGGATATATTGAAGGGCAAGTTCCCATCTCCGGAGTTCTGATAGGTTGGTGTCAGTAAGAAGTATCCAGATAACCCGGACAGCAGGATGGCAGCAGACCATATTATTCAGACCTCTTGATAAGTATGGAAGTGTGATTACGCATGTCAATCACATCACGATTACGGGCAGCATGGGGTTCACGCCTGAGCTTCAGGACGTGCGCTAGCAGCGCATGTCGGGTGTGTCAAGCGTCAACTTCGCGTCTTAATATCTCGGGATGTAATGGGAATATTCTGATGCAATCAACACCATTGTGTATCTGCTTTGTCATGCTATGGATTGCTGAAGAAAAAATATAGGAGGTCCATTTAAAAAACATAAGTTTGTGTTAAAAAACACATATGCTTTTGTTTTAGAATGTTTCCAAATATGTACATTCATGGGCCCCAGCCCTACATTGATACCAGTGAATGTCGTTTTCCAATAGCTGTTATTGTTCCAGAGATATTTTGGGTGGACAAGATAGCTGGGACACCCTGTATATATATATATATATTTTCCCACCACATACACTTACAAGTGTCCATCAGCAGTACTTGAAATTCCAGCTTCGTAAGGTAAGTACTGCCCACCCCATCTGTCTCTTTGTAATTTTATACACAGTTCAGTCACATTAACATGAGCACTGCCTATGTTTTATGTCAACATGCAGTAACCGCTCACAGATGGCAGATGCCAGCATTAGCAATGGAGTGTATATAAAGTGGGTCGAGGGATGATGCGGAAAACAGTGGAGACGTTGATGTAACGCTGAAACAGAGCTATTTATCGGACATCATTGCTTTTCAGGCCAAGTGTGGAAGCATTTCCAAAAAGGCTAAGATTGTAAACTGTTTACATGCCACTGTGGTGAAAGTATACCGTGCATGGCGAAATAGTGCTATCCAAAACCAGTAAGCAGCCAACTGTGGTGCAGGGGTGAACAACAGCTGCAGAGATATGTGTGGGTGAATGAATGTGCAACTGTTGAGCAACTGACCGGCCAGATGAACCAAAGGGCTACCAACCGTGTCTCCTCAATGACTGTTCAACAAATGTTGCTCCATACACAGCAATGATTTGATTCATGCACGTATTCTGGCTGCTGTCCATCATCAAGCAAGGCATGAATTTGCATGCCACTGAGTGGCAAAAGGTGGCCTTTTCAAATGATTCATGTTTTATGCTTCATGAGACAGACGGCTTTTGGCATGTATGGCACTGCAACAATTGTTGAAGGGTTCAGGCCGGTGGAGGTGGTTTATGGTGTTGTGAATATTTTTGTGGCCTTCTCTGGGTGATCTCATCATTCTGGAAAGCACAGTGATTCAACACAAGTAAGCATCAATCCTTAGGGACCACATCCACTCATTTGTGCAATTTATTTTCCCTTGGCAAGATAGTGTCTACCAGCAGAACAATGGAGTATGTCACACACTTCGTAGTGTAAGTGCGTGGTACTCAGAGCACCAGAGTGAGCTACTGTTCTCATGCTCCCCTGCCTCCCCCCACCCCCCTCCTTGCCCCCTCCTCTACCCTGAGGCTGAATTCAAAACCTGGTTGAGAATATGTGGTGAATACTTTGATACTGTTTGTGCCACAAATCTTTGGCCCTCGGCTGTGAAACATAGCACACTTGGCCTCAATAGTGGAACTGGAGTGGGTCCACATCCCTGCTGGTACCTTCTGGAACCTCACTGACACTCTTCATGCATGTCCTCACTGTGAAAGATGGTTATTAGGGCTTTTGACCGGTGGTTACAAGTAGTTTTGGACCATGTAGCTTCCTCAAGTTAATTTTACTGTAGACAGAATACTTGGGCAAATTTCTGTGGTTTTGTTCAGAAAAATTTTCTTTCTTGTTATGTTCTAGTGGCAGATTGAAGGATTTGTTGAGAAGTACAAGAAAATGAAATTCGGGGGAGTTCTTTTGAAAGGCAGTTTACATAAGGTAAGGTGGCTTAAACCATATTTTTAAACACAAGAACATGATAATGAAAACCTATCACCATTATGCATTACAGTGTGCTATTATACTCAAAAATATACAAGGTGCATCCAAAAAGTTCGATGAATGGTCTCAGAAAATAAAGAAAATGAGAGTTACAAAGTAATCACCATTAGCTACAACACATTTGTGACACTAATTGTAAAGCTATTGGGAACTGTCAGTAACCACTTCTTGTGGAATAGTTTTAAGTAACGTGGCCATGCGTTGTTGGATTTATCACATCATTACAGGAGGTGAGACCAGGTGCTACCAGTACGATCCAGAAACTGAGCGACAGACATCTCCCTCACCTCCCTCGGATAGAAATTCATATTGATTGAGACTTTGCTTTTGAAAAAAGCAATCGACATCCTTTAATCTTGGATTTTGACAGAAGACTCTGTTTGGGAGGTGGGGAAGACAACAAACATTGTGCCACTGACTGTCACTCGGTCTCAGGATCTTATTGGTAGCACCAAGTCTCATTACCTGCCATGCCACAGATATGCAATGGTGTATGAGCACAGTGCTTTGAGCGGTTGCACAAGAAAATTTGTTGACAGTTTCCAACAGCTTTACAACTGATGTCTGAAAAGTGTTGTAGCTAATAGTGGTTACTTTGAAGGCCAAGACTTATTTGGTGCAGCTCTTCTTGTTTGTCTTTTCTGTGTAGATCTTTTCATCTTTGAATAACTACTGCGATCTATGTCCATTTGGCTCTGTGTGCTATTGTCAAACATTGTTCTCCCTTTATAATGTTACCCCCGCTCCCTCCCCTCCAACTTCCCTCCACTACAAAATTGAAATGTTTTTCTAGTGACCTCCTCCTTAGTACTCACCAAATGGGAAACCACAAGGGTAAGCATAAGCATTTCTCCTCCAGAATATTGCCCCCAAGGGGATGCCATCATCAAGCCATATAGTATAGGTGGATAACAGTGACGTGTTGTGTTGATTATAGCAAAATTGTGAGTTGCACATGCTCCTAATTTAGAAAATTAAAAGTATGTTGTCTCCAACACTTGCCATCAGAATAATTCCTAATATGAATGAAATATTTTCATAGGCAGTTAACGGGCAATGAAAAATGTCTACACCCAAAATGAGATTATTAAAGAGTTACATGTGTCTTGTCTCCAGAAACCTCCTGTCTTAGCCTTTTTTAGAAAGTGGGGACATTGACCACAACCAAACATTCTCTCTCTTCAATCATAACTTTCTCACAATCAAATGTACCACAACCATAAAACAAGAAGAAAATGTGACCCACATTATGATCTGATGAATTTTTCTGTAGTACAGAAATGTGTGAAATAGAACTAGCACTGAAATCTTTCAACTTGCTTGGAAGTAATAGAGATTGCTATGAGATAATAACACATTATTTGAAAGTAAGAACAAGAAGAAAATTTCATGTAATAATCGTGTTATTCTCTTAATTAATTTTTAAGGCAGAAAAAATTGGAATTTAGTCTGATTTGTTCAAGTTATGTATTTCTGTTTTTGTTTGTGCATGATTAATAATGCATTCTATGTTCTATAGTTCATAAAAATTTTCTTTAAATTTGAGAAATCCAATGCAATGTGTATGTAATCAGGGAACAGTGTTATATGACTTGTAATAAAGTCTAATTTTATATTTGTTTGTGATTGACATGTATGTAATACTAAATTAAATTTTTTGAGAGAGTCCACGTCCGGATACACAGAAGAGATATGTGAACACACACACACACATACACACACACCACAGATGCAACTATCGCCTCCGCATGCTAAGTCTGATATGTTTATTTCTGGATCTTCAGACTAATCCCACCACTTCTCTTCACCATCATTGTATTTTCCTGCTCCTGCCTGCACCACACATATATTCTCACATATTCAGTGACATAAGTTGCAAGATCCCTTGCCTTTTGATATTCTGAACTGTAAAGCGTCAGGCAGCATAACAGGAAAGGAGAGACAGTGCTGTCAACTTACTATATGTGTACAACTATATGTCTACACCATAAGAATCACAGCCAGTAAAGACATTGCTCGTGATGTGCACATTTTTGTATGACATGATGTGGAGTTGTAAATAGATTTAGTAACTGATCTGCAGTGTTTTAAGCTTTTCACAACTGACACTTGCGTTTTTACACAAATGTCAAAGTAGTATTAGTGTATGGAGATAATACAAACAAGAGTTGAGATGCCACAGTTCGAATGTATTAGACTTTTCTGAGGGATGTTCAGTGAGTCACTAAGGAGCTGGAAATCACATCTCCAGACAAGGATAAGATAAAAACTGAAAGCATATTTGTTTATCGGTATTAACTTGATTTTATGTCCATATTAGAACAACGTTGTGTATTAATGTTTTAGATTAGATTAGATTAATACTAGTTCCATGGATCATGAATACGATATTTCGTAATGATGTGGAATGAGTCAAATTTTCCAATACATGACATAATTAAGGTAATTTAACAATATAATTAAGTTAATATAACAACTTTTTTTTCTTAATTTATATCTAAAAATTCCTCTATGGAGTAGAAGGAGTTGTCATTCAGATAACTTGTTGGTTATCTGTCAGACTTTTGATACTATTTGGTAAGTGAACAAAGAGTTTAGTGGCAGTATAATTCACCCCTTTCTGTGCCAAAGTTAGATTTAATCTTGAATAGTGATCATCCTTTCTCCTAGTATTGTAGTTATGCATACTGCTATTACTTTTGAATTGGGTTTGGTTGTTAATAACAAATTTCATAAGAGAGTATATATACTGAGAAGCTACTGTGAATAACCCTAGATCCTTAAATAAATGTCTGCAGGATGATCTTGGGTGGACTCCAGCTATTATTCTGATTACACACTTTTGTGCAATAAATACTTTATTCCTCAATGATGAATTACCCCATAATATGCTGCCATATTCAAGCAATGAGTGAAAATAGGCATAGTAAGCCAATTTACTAAGATGTTTATCACCAAAATTTGCAATGCCCCTTATTGCATAAGTAGCTGAACTCAAACGTTTCAGCAGATCATCAATGTGTTTCTTCCAAGTTAATCTCTCATCAATGGACACACCTAAAAATTTTGAATATTCTACCTTAGCTATATGCTTCTGATTAAGATGTATATTTATTAATGGCATCATGCCATTTACTGTATGGAACTGTATGTACTGTGTCTTATCAAAATTCAGTGAGTCCGTTTACAAGGAACCACTTAGTAATTTTCTGAAAGACATTGTTGACAATTTCATTTGTTAATTCTTGTTTGTTGGGTGTGATTACTATACTTGTATCATCAGTAAAGAGAACTAACTTTACCTCTTCATGAATATAGAATGGCAAGTCATTAATATATATTAAGAACAACAAAGGACCCAAGACCGACCCTTGTGGAACCCCATTCTTGGTAGTTCCCCAGTTTGAGGAATGTGCTGATCTTTGCATATTATGAAAACTGCTTATTTCAACTTTCTGCACTCTTCCAGTTAGGTACGAATTAAACCATTTGTGCACTGTCCCACTCATGCCACAATACTTGAGCTTGTGTAGCAGAATTTCATGATTTACACAATCAAAAGCCTTTTTGAGGTCACAAAAAATCCCAATGGGTGGTTTTCAGTTTTTCAGGTCATTCAAAATTTGATTGGTGAAAGCATATATGGCATTTTCTGTTGAAAAACCTTTCTGGAAATCAAACTGACATTTTGTTAGTAGTTCATTTTTACAGATATGTGAAGCTACTCTTGAATTCATTACTTTCTAAAAATTTTTGGATAAAGCTGTTAGAAGGGAGATTGGACAGTAATGGTTGACATCAGATCTATCCCCTTTTTTATGCAAAGGTATAGCAATAGCATATTTCAGTCTATCAGGGAAAATGCCCTTTGTAGCTGCACTAAGATCCATATATTTTTTTCCTATTGTTTCCGACTGTCAAACATTTAAGTAAAACAAAAACACTAACCATTTGGTCTAGTAATAACAGCATTTCTGTGTTGATCAGCTGGACTAGTGTGATCCTGCTTTACACCCTTTATTACGAAGTACTAGATGCCACTGAGGCCAACCATTCTCGTACCGGCTGTGTGACAGTGTTCACCCATCGACCCTGCCAGGTGCCAGGGAAGTGGCTACTGTTTGGTGGGCGTAACACTGATCGTTTTCTTGAGAGGTGAAGATTTCATTCTTTTTGTCACCTCTACTAGTTTCAAAACTGTGGTAGACATAACAACTAAAATATTGATTTAAATGTAAGATGAATATAAGCTAGCTGTCACGTCATTCCTGCTTTCTGTTTATAGTCCCCGTACATTAATACCAACAACTAAAAATGTTGACAGTGAATAGTGAACCTTTACTGCTGCAGGTAAGTGATAAAAAAATTAACAATTTTATCAAAATAATTAATGATAATTATACGATAGACTGTTCAGATGTAATACAAACACATATGATGATTTGAAGAAACAAATCAGAGCACAGTTTGTGAACAGTTAACAACATAGATCAACAAAAGAAACGTCAGTTGTTCATGTCCTGTCCTTATCATTCTTATGTTACGTTTCCACATATTGCTCACTATGTGTATGCTACTAAAAAGAAAAATGCATTTATGACCTTAATGTGCTAAATTGAAAGCAAATACTACAAAGATATTATTGTTATCATGTATTATTTAGAATCTTGAAAAAAAAACTGATTAGAAAGAAAAGAAGCAGAACTGTGTAGCACAAAAAGAATTGCTTGAAGCCATCTGCTCACAAGTGGCTAATGACTTTCATTTCCTATTTTTTGATAATGACACAGAAACTAAATTTTGTTTGTGACACAGTTTCCAATTGGTGTGACAACCATCTGGGGACATTGCTTAGCTGCAACTTTGTATTCTGCATTTGCTCTTTCATTGACAGAAGATCGCACTTTTGCTGAAAACCAGTTCTATGGAAAGTTGTCCTGCAATGTATGCCAAAATAAATTCTATTATTGATTTTGAGTATCTATTCCTTGAAGTCAAATTGATGACCACTCTCAGGTTTTTGATAAATGTTTATTACTGGTAAAAAAACCACAATGCGAAACACTAGTGTGACAGTGTTGACATAAACACAGAGCATTTCATCAGATGAAGAGTGGCGTATTAACATAAGCACAGTATTCCTGGTGCAAACTGTTTGATACATCCAGTTTCCAGAAATGTAACCCACATACACAGCCTTTCATAATGTTGACACAATTATACAACCCATATGCTGCCTACCGAATGTTTCCAAAATGTTAAAGGTAATCCATGTCACTGCAAACACTGTAGAAAAACCAAAGGAAGATGTTGATGAAGAGATGTTAGGTGAACTGACTTTTGATAATATGAATGCAGATAGTTTAAGCATGTAAGAGATGGCCACTGACTGACTACTTTGGGTGGGACTGGTCTTGTAAAGGGTGGTGTAAAGTTTTTTGCTGCATTTGGAATCCTGTTCATTCAGTGTACCAACCAGCAGTACACCTCGTGCACTGCTGGGTGATCAGGGATACCCTCTGGAGGAATAACTGATGAGACTGTACCCCACTGGACACAGTATGGATCACCAAAAGGAGATCTTGAACTATCACCTATCTAGAGGCAGACGTGCAATTGAATGTCCCTCCTGGTATCCTTGCAAGCAAATGGAGATGTCCGAAGACAGAGCTCCAACTATATCCTGAACATGCCGATACTGCTGTAAAATGTGTTTGCCTACTGCACTGTCCTGTCACTGATGTGGAAGTTGTGAGTGAGAGCCAGTCTGGGTCACGTCAGTGGCAAAGGGGCGAGGCGTTGTGATCAGTCTTCAAGGACAGCGTATGGAATACATGGAGCATTTAAGCAATATTTCATCAGCACAGCTGTACATCTACATAATAACTCAGTTTAAAGGGCTGTGACACATTTTTGAATTCCACTGTGTATGTAAAATATTTGTATATCTGTGTATGTAACAAATTTTTAATTCTTATCATAGTGAATTGTTTCTGTGATTTCATAAAATAACAAAGATTAACAGAGTCTGTCTCCTAGCAAGCACACAATTTACTTTGTGTACAGGTGCTGACAGGTTGAGTATGGGAATCCTTTATTTTCAATAAAAGAAAAGGGAAATTTTTTTTAAATGCGTGAGCTATGGATGGCAATGGATCTTCACAAAGCAGTGCATGAGCCCTGGGTTGGCGACAAATCAGATTTTTCCAGTATGTGACTCTATCCCACAGCTTGTTCACGTGCTCGACGATCTATCAATCTTTCTGCTGACGGGGTGATGCTTAGGAAAGCGTTGCTTGCCTAGGCAGAGCTCCTACAGCAGCCAATCAGAAAGGTCCAGGAGATCATGTGTGAGCCCCCACCACGCCAAGCTGCGCGGACGAGGCGTGTGGTTGGCCCTCTTTTACTGACAGGCCCCCGACGAGATCAGACGCATCGGCCGGTTGCCTCTGTGCACTTTTCGAGCTCCAGCTCAATCTGTTTGCGCCTTAGGGCCACTAAACTCACACAATGTACCCCGGCTAGGTCATCAATAAATGTTTTCTCAATAAATGGGAGGCAGTTTGCCAACCGGAGTTGAAAAATTAACACTTGCTCTTTTTTAGACCCCACTTTCACCTCAGCCACATCCTGACATGCACAACGTTTCTGATATAGCATAGTAAAAGAAATTTCTAGAGAAGGTTGACAGCTATCCATTTTAATAATAAACTTCCGAAATCTACATAAACACAAAAGGAATATTTTGAGCAAATTTATAATTTTTAAGGTCTATGTACTGATCTATTCCTGGGTGCTCTGCTTTTACTGGTTTCATAATAGAACAATTTTATGTGTGTTCATCTATCTTTCCCTTATCTTTAAAATGTAATAAACTAAAATCATAAATAAATTTTGTATACTCTTTTTTTTATTAATTTGGCTAGAATGAAGTCGAGGTAAATCTCTTATTTGGCAGCTTTGTGAATTATTTTCTTTTTAATATGATAAAATAATAACTTTTCCTTTCCCTAGGTTTTGTTATTCTTAATGAATATACATAATAATACATTATAATGGATGATTTTTCCTTCAAAGGAACAAACATTAACAGAAACAGCAGTTTCTGTCTTAGTTTTTGGGACATAATTAATTTTACCAGGGAAAGAAATATCTGGTACTTTTTCTTCAAGGTCTTTTGCATAATCGCTATAAATACTTGTTGTGCTTGGATTTTTACATTTATGTCTATCTACCGGTTTTAATACAGAAGCTACTGCTTCTAGGAAGCCCTTTTGACCGTTATTTTTTACATAAACACAAGCTTTTTCTCTTGATTTGTTCTGATGATTTGATGTGAGACAAACCTCTTAGTATAACATCTTTATTAATAGCTAGATGTAATCAAGTAATTCTGTTTGATATCAACAGCGATCATTATATATCAAAATAGGAATTTTTTGTCAAAGTATCTTTTTCGTAGCTTCATTTATTAATTATATCGTTTTCTGCAAGAATCCTATAGTTTTCAGTTTGTTGTCTAAATTCTGTACTAACAAAATCAACTAAAATTTATTTTCAAGCTATTAAACAATTTACTATTTTATTTACTATTTCGTAATTTTTGTGTTTTATTGCTGTTTAGAAAATGTTAGGACTGAGCTACCCTATATTATTTTCGAAATTTATAGCCTGTAATCTTTTTTTCAAATGCTGTATCAACTAAATATTGTTTAATTTTTTCTTTTTTTCGTAACCAAACTTACTAGAATATGGAATTATTTCTTCGAATTATTTATTATGTAGTTTCCAAAACAAATTGGTAGAGATAGAAAACAATTCTTTTAATGGTTTGTCCTCATTTTTTTTTTAAAACATCATCCCTATTCATATTATATAATAAGGTATTGTTGTTGTTGTTGTTGTTGTGGTCTTCAGTCCTGACTGGTTTGATGCAGCTTTCCATGCTACCCTATCCTGCGCAAGTTTCTTCATCTCCAAATACTTACTGCAACCTACATCCTTCTGAATCTGCTTAGTGTATTCATCCCTTGGTCTCCCTCTACGATTTTTACCCTCCACACTGCCCTCCAATGTTAAATTAGTAATACCTTGATGCCTCAGAAAATGTCCTATCAAACGGTGCCTTCTTCTTGTCAAGTTGTGCCACAAACTCCTCTTCTCTCAAATTCTATTCAATACCTCCTCATTAATTATGTGATCTACCCAACTAATCTTCAGCATTCTCCTGTAGCACCACATTTCTAAAGCTTCTATTCTCTTCTCATCCAAACTATTTATCGTCCATGTTTCACTTCCATACATGGCTACACTCCATACAAATACTTTCAGAAACGACTTCATGACACTTAAATCTATACTCAATGTCAATAAATTTCTCTTCTTCAGAAGCGATTCCTTGCCATTGCCAGTCTACATTTTTATCTTCTCTACTTTGACCATTATCAGTTATTTTGCTCCCCAAATAGCAAAACTTCTTTACTACTTTAAGTGTCTCATTTCCTAATCTGATTGCCTCAGCATCACCCGACTTAATTCGACTACATTCCATTATCCTCGTTTTGCATATGTTGATGTTCATTTTATATCCTCCTTTTAAGACACTGTCCATTCCGTTCAACTACTCTTCCAAGTCCTTTGCTGTCTCTGACAGAATTACAATGTCATTGGCGAACCTCAAAGGTTTTATTTCTTCTCCATGGATTTTAATACCTACTCCGAATTTTTCTTTTGTTTCCTTTACTGCTTGCTCAATATACAGATTGAATAACATCGGGGATAGGCTACAACCCTGTCTCACTCCCTTCCCAACCACTGCTTCCCTTTCATGTCCCTCGACTCTTATAACTGCCATCTGGTTTCTGTACAAATTGTAAATAGCCTTTCGCTCTTTGTATTTTACCCCTGACACCTTCAGAATTTGAAAGAGAGTATTCTAGTCAACATTGCCAAAAGCTTTCTCTAAGTCTACAAATGCTAGAAACGTAGGTTTGCCTTTCGTTAATCTTTCTTCTAAGGTAAGTCGTAAGGTCAGTATTGCCTCATGTGTTCCAATATTACTACGGAATCCAAACTGATCATCCCGAGGTCGGCTTCTACCAGCTTTTCCATTTGACTGTAAAGAATTCGTGTTAGTATTTTGCAGCCATGACTTAATAAACTGATAGTTCTGTAATTTTCACATCTGCCAGCACCTGCTTTCTTTGGGATTGGAATTATTATATTCTTCTTGATGTCTGAGGGTATTTCGCCTGTGTCATACATGTTGCTCACCAGACGGTAGAGTTTTGTCACAACTGGCTCTCCCAAGGCTGTCAGTAGTTCTAATGGAATGTTGTCTACTCCCAGGGCCTTGTTTCGACTCAGGTCTTTCAGTGCTCTGTCAAACTCTTCACACAGTATCATATCTCCCATTTCATCTTCACCTACATCCTCTTCCATTTCCATAATATTGTCCTCAAGTACATCGCCCTTGTATAGACCCTCTATATACTCCTTCCACCTTCCTGCTTTCCCTTCTTTGCTTAGAACTAGGTTTCCTTCTGAGCTCTTGATATTCATACAAGTGGTTCTCATTTCTCCAAAGGTCTCTTTAATTTTCCTGTAGGCAGTATGTGTCTTACCCATAGTGAGATAAGTCTCTACATCCTTAAATTTGTCCTCTAGCCATCCATGCTTAGCCATTTTGCACTTGCTGTCGATCTTATTTTTGAGACGTTTGTATTCCTTTTTGCCTGCTTCATTTACTGCATTTTTATATTTTCTCCTTTCATCAACTAAATTCAATATTTCTTGTGTTACCTGAGGATTTCTACTAGCCCTCGTCTTTTTACCTACTTGATCCTCTGCTGCCTTCACTACTTCATCCCTCAGAGCTACCCATTCTTCTTCACATTCCTCTCAATTGTTCACTTATGCTCTCCCTGAAACTCTGTAAAGCCCTTGGTTCTTTCAGTTTAGCCAGTTCCCATCTCCTTAAATCCCCACCTTTTTGCAGTTTCTTCAGTTTCAATCTACAGTTCATAACCAATAGACTGTGAGCAGAGTCCACATCTGCCCCTGGAAATGTCTTACTACTTAAAACCTGGTTCCTAAATCCCTGTCTTACCATTTATAATCTATCTGACACCTTCTAGTATCTCCAGGATTCTTCCATGTATACTATCTTCTTTTACGATTCTTGAACCAAGTGTTAGCTATGATTAAGTTATGCTTGGTGCAAACTTCTACTAGGCAGCTTCCTCTTTCATTTCTTAGCCGCAATCCGTATTCACCTACTATGTTTCCTTCTCTCTCTTTTCCTACTATCGAATTCCAGTCACCCATGACTATTAAATTCTCGTCTCCCTTCACTACTTGAATAATTTCTTTTATCTCATCATCCATTTCATCAATTTTTTCATAATATGCTGAGCTAGTTGCCATATAAACTTGTACTACCGTAGTAGGCATGGGCTTCGTGTCTATCTTGGCCACAATAATGTTTTCACTATGCTGTTTGTAGTAGCTTACCCTCACTCATATTTTTTTATTCATTATTATACCTACTCCTGCATTACCCTTATTTGATTTTGTATTTATAACACTGTATTCACCTGACCAAAAGTCTTGTTCCTCTTGCCACCGAACGTCACTAATTCCCACTATGTCTAACTTTAACCTATCCATTTCCTTTTTAAAATTTTCTAACCTACCTGCCCCGATTAATGGTTCTGACATTCCACTTTCCGATCTGTAGAATGCTAGTTTTCTTTCTCCTGATAACGATATCCTCTTGAGTAGTCCTTGCCCGGGGATCCGAATGGGGGACTATTTTACCTCCAGAATATTTTACCCAAGAGGACGACATCATCATTTAACCTACAGTAAGCTGCATGCCCTCGGGAAAAATTACGGCTGTAGTTTCCCCTTGCTTTCAGCCGTTTGCAACACCAGCACAGCAAGGCCGTTTTTGTTAGTGTTACAAGGCCAGATCACTCAATCATCCAGACTGTTGCCCCTGCAACTACTGAAAAGGCCACTGCCCCTCTTCAGGAACCACGCGTTTGTCTGGCCTCTCAACAGATACCCTTTCATTGTGGTTGCACCTACAGTACGGCCATCCGTATCGCTGAGGCAGGCAAGCCTCCCTACCAATGGCAAGGTCCATGGTTCATTGGGGGGGGGGGGATAATAAGGCAAACGTTTCCGATTCTTCCTTGCCATTACTTCCATTCTTATTAAACATTTAATTACTAATTTAATCAGATCACCTTTATTTAATTTGTAGCACCCTTTCAAATATTTTGTTCTACAATTTTCTCGAAGGTCAAGGTGAAATTTCTTTTAAGATATTCTCAAAGTGAATCCAAGCTTTTAAATTTCTCATTTATAAGGGAAAATATTAAATTTTTATTTTTAAAATGTACAGTGCCTTATGTACATCAAAACCGATATAATAAGTTAAAATTAAAATAAGTGTTTTACCTCATCTCACCTACAAATAATATATACATCAATTTTCATCATATTTATATCATATTCATTGCAACAGTGAAATAATTTCTTAGTCGCTTTTTATTGTATTCTCTGCTTTCTAAACCTCTAGATTCAGATTTTTTTAATTATTAAGTGAGGAATTTTAAAAATAATGTATAATCATGACTATAATTTTTAACATTTTTGCTAAATTTTTTATTGCAAAATCATAGTCATAAAGTTGATAATTCCCTAATTTCCAAAAAGGTAGATTGTATGTTTTCTATTGCTTCCCATATTTCTACATCCATTACCTCATTGGTAAGTATCAAATCCCCTTTTCTATTCTTCTTCTGCATAAATTACTTTTAATACATCAATATCAAGAATATGTTTGATACTTCTTAAATTTTCTATAATTACATATAGTTTAAATAATATTTAGAAATACCTCTTTGAATTTTCGTTTGTTATTTCTGTCAACAAAAATGTGACATTTAAATTCATTCCACAAATAAGTTATGTTTTTTGGTGTAATTTATATGGAAACATTTGTTAGATTTTAAGAAAAGCAAATTTTTCTTAGAATTTTTTAAAAAAATTTCCACTTTATGTCAAATCTAATTTGTTTCTTGCATAAGACACTTTTATTTTTATAATCAGTTAAAATATATAACTATTCTGATTTTCTTTTCAGTTGATAGATGTTGGCAAAATTTACTAAATAAAGTGAAGATGAGGAGGGTGCGAGGGTGTGTGGAATCTGTATTAATAGACAGAAATGGCCTGTAGTGCCTGGCTTGCCCTGGCCTGGGGCATAAGTGGCCATTTCCATCTACCTTTACTGCATATATGAAATTTGTGACTTATCTGTAAAAAGAGTTTAGGATAACATTACACTGTATAACTATGCTCCAATCACGAAAATATAAGAATGACGAAGAAGACATGGCTGAAAGAGCTCTAACATTTGTTGCTAAAGTCGTTGTGCATAACATGACAAAAACATCTGAGTGGGTTCTGTATGGAAGTTTGATCAGAGTCAGTTCAACTACAACCTTTTTTCTGAATGAATGCTATCAAATGAAAGGGGAGAGAAATACTCTTTGGGCGTCACAATCGGATGACAATACAACACACACCTACATGATAGATGTTGCTGTAACAATGGATGGATGATTGCCAGAGAAACCCTATATGTACTCCCCAGAACCAAATGGTGAATCTGGACCTCTTGTGTCAAGGGAAACAGAAAAATTTCGCTCTACAAATATTTTATTAGATGCAAATTTAAGCAAGAAGATGATGAAAGAACATTTAAAGAGGTTCTTTTTAACTGTTTTGAGTCCACATTAGCGTACAGAGTCATTAGTACGTTGTGACTCAGGCTCTGTATGCAAGGATGTGGAAGTAGTACTGGAAGTCTGGAGAGAAAGATGTAGTTTTAAAAATTATTGCACCTAAAACAACAAAATATGCGCAACGTCTGGATGCGTATTTCTTCGAGCAATATAAAATATATGCAAATAAAATAGTAGATTTCCTTAAAATACATTCTACGAACCTGTGGCCAACATTGGAAGAGAGATTCTTTGTCACGAAAATTAATTTTCTCATTTACAAATATTTATCTGCGAAAGTATATAGGTCAATATTTCGTTACGGGTAGCAGGACGCTGGCTGTGATATTGGTGAACCTGTGGACAACTTTAAAAGTATAAATGATGTTGCATTCAGCACTGACGTTATAGAACTTGTAGTTATGACTTGTGGTAAGCCTGCTCTTCTTAACTGTGTGTTTCGTCCTCATTCAAATTGTTTTGAGCATTTTATTGAAAGTCCTCACTTGCAATTATAGTTGTGATACCTGCACTGCATGTGGCTTCTACAGCGACATCTGCAGTGAAATCTAGAGTAGGTCTTCAGTGTCTTCAAGAAAAGCTACACTCATTGGCATATTGAGAGGCACGTAAGGGCCTCATAATCAAATTTTCATACAGATATGTTCGTTCAAACGTAAATACTTTCCTTGTAAGAATGAGTTTTATCTCATTGAAGCAGCAAATAAGATTAAGACTTTTGAATGTCCCAACAATGTTAATCCATTCTTAATGCGCTGACTTGCGCGATGGCAATAGGTAGCAACGTACTATGATTCAATAAAGTTATGAAACCGTCAAAGCTACACAGGAGTCCTTTTTTTTTTTTTTTTTAAATCGCGACCTATTTCGGACCTTAGTCTATTATCAATCTATCCACATAACTGCCACTATACCATGTGTACATTGGCCACATAGCTTGCAGGACTGGCTAAGTGCTGCATACAGTGCAGAACTATGGTATGGAAATAGTACCTTGCACTTGACCACTCACACACGCATTATAGTAGCATTTGTGTGGATGGATTAATAACAGACGAAGGTCCAAAACAGGTCACCCTTTAAATAAAAACAAACTTGTGTGGAACTTTGCAAATTTCTTAATTTCATTAGACCACACTTAACTTCTGTATTCTGTTTTTATTACCCTCATCAATTTGTTTTGTCTCTAAGGCACGTGTCATGTATTAAGTCGTTATTTTAAAAGCCTGGTTTGCTAACCAGCTACTGGTATTGGTACAGATGGTCGCCGCCCACCTGCATGCAGCAGAGTTGCTGAGATGGCACAGACATGGAGTAAGTGTCTTTCTCGGCTCAGAGTCGAGTCTCCGTAAGTCCATAATTACTTGGTGATAGGGCTACAGGCACAGTGATGATGGGTCGGCGTAGCGTGTGCATTACTACTTTCTGTTTGGTGGTGGGGAGGGGGAGGGGAGGGATAAACTGGTGAAGGTTACTTACTCAGTGTTCACATATTTCTCCACCTCACAGACCCAATTTTTATGTCGCACAAGTAACACAGGTTCCTCAGGCAAGGGAGCCTCACCTCCCCATCATTTCTTGTTTTTTGAAAAACTCTCTAAGGTAATCACCTCATGTGGAAACATTTTCCTTTTCGATATGTAAAGGCGCATAACCCGGCTTAACTCACGGAATATGCTTTGTACTTGGTTTCATTGTGAATGAAATTTTGAGATCAAGATTAGCCCTACGTCGGTTTTCTTTGATTAATTTTTCCACTATGTGCGGGTAAACTGATTTCAAGTAATATCCTTAACTACCAGACTCGACAGTGGATGACCACGTAGCTTCGTTCGGTGCGAATGCTTTTCAATACTTTATGAAGGCAGAGTGTTGTGGAACAACATCTTCCACATGGAAATGACTCGCATATGTCAACATACGTAAGATGTGTCGGCTCAATTGGCATTATTGGATTGATTTCTCTTTTTATGCACGCTGTTGGAGGGCTTGTTTCCCGTCATGTGTACTTTCCCAATAACATCTGAACTCTGTCCCACGGTTCTAAGAGTCAGTTTTACGACCATAAGGTGACTCTGTGTTAATGTGTATGCAAAATTAGAATCTCTTCAGCCTCAAGCACAACCCAAGTATCTCTTTCATCATTACATCTGTAAGGACTTGTCTTTCAAGCGTGTATTGTGTACAAGGCTTCCTTCTATTGTTGAAGCACTCTTTCTTTTATGGGCAGCCACTGTGGATCCTGAAACATATAATTTTACATATATCCAAAGTAATAATCGCCTCTTTCAGTAGCAACATTTTTGTGAGAGAATTTGCTTAGGAATTTCTACTCCAGAGGCAACCAGTTAATGTAATCAGCAAAGATTTTTTGTTCTCCTTTAAAATAAACTATTTAAGATGTATACTCTTGCACAGACGCTTCAAGTTCCGTGACTACATGGGCTTATTTAAGCTCTATACCCTTGCACCAACGCTTCAAGTTCCGTGACTAAATGGGCTTTACACAGGCAGTTAATACCCAGCATGCAAAGCCACTCACGCATGTCTATTGCCTTGGTGCATGTGCTGGATGGCGAGTAATGAAGGTCTGATTCCAACATTTCACGCAGTTGGAATCGAAGCAAAACTGTTGTCGTGTTTGATTGATATAACATGCTATTTTTGGCAGCTGCAAAATACTATTAACATTCTCATGTAAATTTCCGTGCAACATTCTTCCTTTGTGGCTGCACTATTTTGGACATGATTTGACTCAAATCTTGTGATAGGCAAGGCATTTAATTCATTCATAGTTCAAGTTTTTATAAGATCCCATAAAACCCTGGATTTACTTCCGGGGAAGAGGAAGATTTTATTTCACAATCACGAAATGTATGGCACAAGCTCGGATGGAACAAGGAAAGTAACGGGAGTCCATATCTGTGAGAACCATCCCAGCATTCATCTCAATTTGTTTTACATTATCTCCACAAACTGTTAACTGTTTCTTGATGCCTGACAATGAATCCAGATTCCTCATGAAGAACTCCAAGTTTCCCATTGGGGATCTATAGGCTGTTAAAATCAAAGGAGAAGTATTCTGCAGTAACAACTCACAAGCATGTGCTTCCAGCTTCTTGTCTAAAATAAATATCACTGGTTTCACTACTTCATCCTTTATACTGAATTATAAAATATGAGACAACTCCACTTCCTCCACAATACTCTGCTTGGAAAAGGTGACAGCTAATAACCAGTTATACATAGCTACTCTATTCCTATGGGTACATGACGTTCAGACAGGCAAAAAAGAACTACTTCATCAGAACAGTTTAAATATACTGAAGATAAAAAGGGCTCATATACGTTTTTTTCATCCGTCTCCTGATGTTCTGATCTAACAAGCGCACCCTGCTTCTGAGAACTGTAGCATCTGTTTCGGCCTTTTCCTGTCCTAATTACTTCCCAGACCGCCTGTCTGGAAGCTGAACGCGAGCTACGAAACGCGTTCCCCTGACTCCAGCAATTTTAGAGGGCTGTCCTCGTGGGGCTGTCACTCTCCGTCAGCTCCTGCATGAAGCTCTGCTGGTCTGTGGAGCGACAACTTGGTGATCGGTACCTACTGTACCTCCTTTAGCTTGCACGCAAATTCCTTTACGTGTTCGTTACTGATTGCAGCTGTTGATCGTGCAAAGTCCAAGGGGTGAATGCACTGTTCTTCAACATAAAATTACATACGGACTTAGGCCAACTGTTGTGTACATTTTTGCATTGTAAGTACTCACGACGTATGAAAGACATCCAAGGTATCACGCGAGCTGCTTACGAAGTGGCTACCCATCTTAATGATTGTTCTGCGAACTCACTTGATGTATCCATTTCCTGTAGGGTGTGCTGGCGTTGTTCTTAGTTGCATTATTTGAATTAACTAGCAAGCCTGATTAAGTACTTCACTCATGAAATTGGAACCTTGGTCACAGATTATGCTTAATGGTAATCCAAATTGTAGAATCAGTTATTTTACAAACACCTCAGACATGGTCTCGCCACTTTGATCAGGTATTGGTATCATGAGAAGATAACTGGAGAAATGATCTAAAATGATCAATGTGTATTCATTACCTTCTTTAGTCCCTTACTCTTAGGCAATTATTCAACGAATTTAGGTCTCTTAATGCTTCCACGAAGCCAACAACTGCCTCTAATGCTTCCTAAAACGGCTTGCATCGTGGCAATCTCACTGTTTTGCTTACTTCCTCGCCATACAACATTGATGAATGAGTCTCTCTGATCAGCTTAAGATAGCTGACTGCGATTCTCTTTCTCGCCTTCTGGCAGGTCTTATGTTTGAGTTTTGTCGGCAAACAGTTCAAGAGATCCCTCCCATTGTATCCACAGACTAAAAAGTTGCTCTCTGTAGATCCGATGAGATTTTTGCGTTTTAATCTCTGAACAAATGTATCCTGTAATCATCTGATAGCACGGAAGTAGGCTCTATGCTATTTAAATCTTGCCTGGCTGCTTGAATTCTTAATTTAGCAACTGTCAACTGCTAATGTATCTGAATCAGTTTAGAACCCAACAACACAGAACCTTTGAGTTTCCAAAAGAATACTTTAATAGTGGAATGAAGCCCATACAGCACCATTTTTGCCTTGTTTGCCAATATGTTCAAGATGGTGGCTGCAGATGATGTCATCAGATGTCATCATGGGTTCACTCCCATGTCCCGTAATCTCACCCACTTAAAATTTGGCTGGAAATGCTCCGTCTGTGCTCACCTATGGGCGTGGAAGAACATAGGGAGGTTTTTCTTTCTTTAATAATTTTTGGGATGTCATCCTGTTGGAAAGTGTTTCCTTGATTTTTTTATTGTGTATGTGGAAGTGTGTGTGTGTGTGTGTGTGTGTGTGTGTGTGTGTGAATGCATGTTTTATCTTGACATGTGGAGGTCGACTGACAGCTGACAATACTGCCACCAGAGCACGGGGAACACAATCTTGCAGCATTGCATCCAGTCACATGATTGTGATGTCATGGGGGAAAAAGTGGCTGGAAATGTTCTGTTTGTATTCACCCAGACACGTTGGTGCTGACTGTTCTAGTTCACAATTCAGGCAGCAGAGGTTTCTTGAATTTGTGACATCATGGGTAAAAAATAGCCATAAACCAATGGCAGCACTACCAAAAATGGTTGATAATAGAATAGCAGACTATTACTAAAGTACAGGGAGTAGCCTACTGCCAATTAAATAGCTGCTGGGCAGGACATACAAATGATGATAACAAGACAACAGACTATTGCTGATGTGTAGCAGAGCGGACCACTGCCAGTCTACAAGTGAATAGCTACTGGAAGGATATAAGGATGGGTAGTAATATTAGAACAGTGACCCACAGACCCAATGCTGCTATAAATTCCTGCCCTCTATATACAGGAGTCATGTAGCGACATTATTATCCTTAGGTGCTACACTATTTGGTGAGCATCACACTGGTAGTAGTAAGATGCTGAACTAATAACGGTTGCGCCCACAGCTAAACAGATGGGGTTGAAGCGGACCACCCTCTTCCACAGGGTCAGAACAACCAATGCCTTTGTGAGACACTACTGTGCCATCTGGCAGCACTGTAGGTATAATGTTGGCCAGTCCCACCAGTGGAAGAACCATGACACATCAGCAGCACCTGAGATCGTCCAGCACTCCCAGTAGAATAGGAAGAAGCAGAGGAGTAAGTGCTCCCTGTATAATGATATTACATATTTAACTGTTACATCTATATCTGCAGTTACAATTCCTAATATCACATGTAATGGTTCTCCTTTTCTTTGTTCAGTGGTGCAACTGGGACCTGTAAAGGCAGTGTCCTCCATCTTGTAAGAACCATAAGCAGTGGCAGTGACCTCCTGCACATGGGGTCCTGTAGCGGAAATAGTCTTCATGTTGGAGCAGGACAAGAATCTGCCATTTTCTCCACTACTTATCGATGAAGGCAGCCAACAGCACAGTACTGACATATCTGTCGAAGAGTCACAGAAGTGCGCCGGAGCCTTTCATTTTCTGCAGCCACAACCGACTGATCAGCATCAGAAGTGCACTGGGAGTCTCACACAGATGAGTACTGGACTCCAACATATGCACTATCCAGTGAAACGTTGCAAAACTGCAAGGATAGTGTGGATGAAGTGTATGGGAAAATACCAGTTTCTCCAGTGTGTTACTCCCAGTAATAACTTCCACATATATTTTAACTGTTAGTGGATGAAAGCATCTGAGTATAGGGATAGAAGCAGCAGATAGTGACTCATGTATGGTGATGGAGATTCAGAGTGTGGTGAAGGGTATTAAAGTACAGTTTGCTAACTTGGAGTGGAGGACAGTATGTCACACAATGCTATACATCAACGCTCAGATGACTACAGATCACAACCCATCTCCTCCTCCCCCAGAAATTTATGGTGCTCGTCTGATGCTGTTTGTCACATCAGTGTACAATGATGCACCCTACTGCCCCAACTTATTTGGGCCAGGAGTGTTGCTGTCTCTTGTATCGTAGATTGAACCTCTGGCTATCACATATTCAAGCTCTGTACAATTAAATTATTAATTATCTTCTTGTGTATATTATATGGGTGAATGACTTAGAACAGTGCTTCAGTTTGTATATTGATACAGTGCAAGAATAAGCGACTATTGCCTCAGTAGGTATGGAATCCACCCACTCCAAATTTACAGACTGAATACCTGAGATCCTATCAGTTTGAGGGAAATAGAAACAGAATTTACTGCTTACAAGGAACAGTTATTCAGGAAACACTGTACAACAGTGAAAAATGAACCATGGATTTTGATGTTTCATTTTTTAATGAAACAAATTGTATCATAAAGAGTCGAAATATATCTATCATTACATACATCTGTGTCAAAAAGAATTTTTTTAATGAATTCGTTACCATAGGTCTTTGTTGCTGTTGTTTACAGAGAAACCCGTCCTGCACTGTATATAGAGGGTGAACATTAACAAAACCTGCAAATAGCAGGGACGTTGTCCTGACTGCAAATGAAGGAAAAAAAGTGTTACGAACGTGTGTCCAGAAATGCATCATTGCCATGGTAGACGGCGCTGATGGATGAAAGTTATTCTGACCATATGGCATGTGTTCCTTGTGTGTTGCGGGCTGTGTGATTGATGTAGCGTATTATAAGCAGCAGAATGGTTCATTATTCATGTCAGAACCAAGCCATAATAGTTTACAGGTAAGGAGATGGAAATACACTCCTGGAAATTGAAATAAGAACACCGTGAATTCATTGTCCCAGGAAGGGGAAACTTTATTGACACATTCCTGGGGTCAGATACATCACATGATCAGACTGACAGAACCACAGGCACATAGACACAGGCAACAGAGCATGCACAATGTCGGCACTAGTACAGTATATATCCACCTTTCGCAGCAATGCAGGCTGCTATTCTCCCATGGAGACGATCGTAGAGATGCTGGATGTAGTCCTGTGGAACGGCTTGCCATGCCATTTCCACCTGGCGCCTCAGTTGGACCAGCGTTCGTGCTGGACGTGCAGACCGCGTGAGACGACGCTTCATCCAGTCCCAAACATGCTCTATGGGGGACAGATCCGGAGATCTTGCTGGCCAGGGTAGTTGACTTACACCTTCTAGAGCACGTTGGGTGGCACGGGATACATGCGGACGTGCATTGTCCTGTTGGAACAGCAAGTTCCCTTGCCGGTCTAGGAATGGTAGAACGATGGGTTCGATGACGGTTTGGATGTACCGTGCACTATTCAGTGTCCCCTCGACGATCACCAGTGGTGTACGGCCAGTGTAGGAGATCGCTTCCCACACCATGATGCCGGGTGTTGGCCCTGTGTGCCTCGGTCGTATGCAGTCCTGATTGTGGCGCTCACCTGCACGGCGCCAAACACGCATACGACCATCATTGGCACCAAGGCAGAAGCGACTCTCATCGCTGAAGACGACACGTCTCCATTCGTCCCTCCATTCACGCCTGTCGCGACACCACTGGAGGCGGGCTGCACGATGTTGGGGCGTGAGCGGAAGACGGCCTAACGGTGTGCGGGACCGTAGCCCAGCTTCATGGAGACGGTTGCGAATGGTCCTCGCCGATACCCCAGGAGCAACAGTGTCCCTAATTTGCTGGGAAGTGGCGGTGCAGGCCCCTACGGCACTGCGTAGGATCCTACGGTCTTGGCGTGCATCCGTGCGTCGCTGCGGTCCGGTCCCAGGTCGACGGGCACGTGCACCTTCCGCCGACCACTGGCGACAACATCGATGTACTGTGGAGACCTCACGCCCCACGTGTTGAGCAATTCGGCGGTACGTCCACCCGGCCTCCCGCATGCCCACTATACGCCCTCGCTCAAAGTCCGTCAACTGCACATACGGTTCACGTCCACGCTGTCGCGGCATGCTACCAGTGTTAAAGACTGCGATGGAGCTCCGTATGCCACGGCAAACTGGCTGACACTGACGGCGGCGGTGCACAAATGCTGCGCAGCTAGCGCCATTCGACGGCCAACACCGCGGTTCCTGGTGTGTCCGCTGTGCCGTGCGTGTGATCATTGCTTGTACAGCCCTCTCGCAGTGTCCGGAGCAAGTATGGTGGGTCTGACACACCGGTGTCAAGGTGTTCTTCCTTCCATTTCCAGGAGTGTAGTTGAGAGGCAGCATCGCTACAGCAAAGCAAGTACCGTCATAGACATAAACCACATGACACAACATTTTAAGGCTTTTTTGGGCGTTTGTGTCATCATGTGTCCTCTCAGACAGACGAACGTGTTGGCAGGCCACATGCCTGGTCTTCTACTGAAGTTCATCTCAAAATGCTGTAGAAGCTGGGTCTCCAAAACTGGTGTACTCATAATCCACCCCTCTGAACGTTCTTCTGTCTGAAAGGACACATGATCACACAAACACCAAAAAAGGGCTTGAAATGTTGTGTGATGTGGCTGGTGTCCGTCAGAGTATTTGGTTTGGTATAGCTGCACTGCCTCTCGACCGTTTCCATCTGCTTGCCCACACACGAACACCATCTTGGCTTGTTTACTACTTGAATTCTGGACAATTTTGCTGTTCACTGTTTACTGCGACAATCACACAGCCCGCAACTCACTAGGAAATCGTAGCACTTTGTTGGAGGAACTTACAATCGTCAGCGCCATCTAATGTGGCAACGATGCATTTCTGGGCACATATACACAGGATTTTTTTCTTCCATATACAGGCATGAATCCGTTCCTGGAATTTGACAGTTTTATTAATGTTCACCCTGTGTGGAGGGTGTGAAAGACACACACATGACATTAGTTTGAACGCTATTGCTATTAGAGAAGTGAACTATAAGATGGAGGAAAATAAAATATGTGAAAAAAACTAAATGAAATGACCATGTGGCACTGATGGCGGGGCACCCCATCTGGGGCACTGTGTACAAGTCTTATTTCAGGTGATGTCACATTGGGCGACTTGCTCGTTGGTGATGATGAGATGATGATGAGGACAACACAACTCCCAGAGCATGAGTGTAGAAACTTTACAATTACGTCAGGAATCGAACCAGGGCCTGCTGCATCGTTGGCAAGCATGTTACTACTGAGCTAAGCAGGCAGACATAAAAATATAGATTGGTTGCATGGAACTTTGGCTAATGTGCTGCATGTATTGCATTGTGGGAGCAGGTGGTAGGTGACTGTGTCTGTTTCCAAGGACCTAAAGCAAACATGGCTAAAATTATATCACATATGCTTGAAGAAAATCACATATCTAATATCCAGCAAAGCTACACACTATATATATTACGTATCAAAATGGGAGCAGGGTAAAATCACTGAAATTACACGGTATGTGAGGTAAAATTTCATTTATTTTTCATCCAGTTGAAAGTAATTTAACTTTCCATAAGCAAACACAAACCTATTTTGTGTACATCCACACTCCTTCTTGAGCCAATGGCTGCCAAGGTGACTATAGAATTTTGGGTCTTGAACAGTTGCATACTTGTAGATTCCATACATTCATGTAATCTTCTCCTTCCCTTTAAAGTAGAGTGTGGTTTCCATGTAGTCAAATAATCGATGCTACAGCATCATATCTTTATAGGGTACAGCAGGATCGTCCCAGTGAATTCCATGAAACAAACATGTTTAACACATACCACTCTGTATTTTAGTAGACTTCACATCCTTGAAAATCTTTGCGATGCAGTGCTTGCTGAGAATGTCTCTATTACACCGGCATCTTCTGTGAATGCAATGGATGCAATATGATTAAATATGAACCATCTGCATTCATCATCATAGAAACTTAGAATATGTCCAATTACGTCCACACTTTGAGATGCCATTGTTTAAATGCTCAGGGTATGACACAACAGACATTCATTCATACAGCTCGCTGCACAACACTAATCAGAGTGCAGTATTTAAACACATAGTCATGTATAACTAGAGCATATACTGCAGTACATTCTGAATCAACTTCAGTTCATATTTACACTACTGGCCATTAAAATTGCTACACCACGAAGATGAAGTGCTAAAGACGTGAAATTTAACCGACAGGAAGAAGATGCTGTGATATGCAAATGATTAACTTTTCAGAGCATTCACACAAGGTTGGCGCTGGTGGCGACACCTACAACCTGCTGACATGAGGAAAGTTTCCAACTGATTTCTCATACACAAACAGCAGTTGACCGGCGTTGCCTGGTGAAACGTTCTTGTGATGCCTCGTGTAAGGAGGAGAAATGCGTACCATCACGTTCCCGACTTTGATAAAGGTCGGATTGTAGCCTATAGCGATTGCGGTTTATCGTATCACGACATTACTGCTCGCACTGGTCGAGATCCAATGACTGTCAGCAGAATATGGAATCGGTGGTAGATCCCAACGGCCTCGTATCACTAGCAGTCGAGATGACAGGCATCTTATCCGCATGGCTGTAACGGATCGTGCAGCCACGTCTCGATCCCTGAGACAACGGATGGGGACGTTTGCAAGGCAACAACTATCTACACGAACAGTTCGACGACATTTGCAGCAGCATGGACTATCAGCTCGGAGACCATGGTTGCGGTTACCCTTGACGCTGCATCACAGACAGGAGCGCCTGTGATGGTGTACTCAACGACGAACCTGGGTGCACGAATGGTAAAACGTCACTTTTTCGGATGAATCCAGGTTCTGCTTACAGCATCATGATGGTCGCATCCGTGTTTGGCGACATCGCGGTGAACGCACATTGGAAGCGTGTATTCATCATCGCCATACTGGCGTAACACCAGGCGAGATGCTATGGGGTGCCATTGGTTACACGTCTCGATAACCTCTTGTTCACATTCACGGCACTTTGAACAGTGGACGTTACATTTCAGATGTGTTACGACCCGTTGCTCCACCCTTCATTTGATCCCTGTGAACACCTACATTTCAGCAGGATAATGCACGACCGCATGTTGCAGGTTCTGTACGGGCCTTTCTAGATACAGAAAATGTTCGACTGCTGCCCTGGCCAGCACATTCTCCAGATATCTCACCAATTGAAAACGTCTGGTCAATGGTGGCCGAGCAACTGGTTCGTCACAATACGCCAGTCACTACTTTTGATGAACTGTGGTATCGTGTTAAAGCTGCATGGGCAGCTGTACCTGTACACGCCATCCAAGCTCTGTTTGAACCAATGCCCAGGCGTATCAAGGCCGTTATTACGGCCAGAGGTGGTTGTTCTGGGTACTGATTGCTCAGGATCTATGCACCCAAATTACGTGGAGATGTAATCACATGTCAGTTCTAGTATAATATATTTGTCCAATGAATACCCGTTTATCATCTGCATTTCCTCTTAGTGTAGCAATTTAAATGGCCAGTAGTGTATATTGGTCCCAATTTAAGCACCTCATTCTGTTTTGAGCAGTCTATTGCGATGGCTGGTGTTAGCTCCTTGAATTTCTGTCGACTGATTAGACATCCACCTTCTTCAGCACCATCAAAGTAAGAAGCACAGAATCTCCCATCAATGTCAAATGCTAGACAAAATCCATTTTCTTCACACTGTAGCATTAAATTGTCATAAGGATGTAACTCTGTATTCAAGTGGAATCTCGAATTAGTTAACTTTCAGTAGTCAAATACAGTGGAATCATTTGCTGTATTGACCCTTCTATCGACCTGAAACGCAAGTATAATGAATTTAGGTATCTCCAATTGAACAGAGCTTTTAATAGCTGTAATATAATTGAACAGAGTTGTTAGTAGCCCCCCCCCCCCCAGTCTTGTCACTGTTGGTAGCAATTGGTAATCAAGACGCCCCCATGAATGGAAAGTTAATGGTACATACATACCAATATTCAGAAATTTTAAAAGTTTCAAATGCTCTTCATCTGCTATAGTGATGTTGGGAATTCTCCATATTATTTTATTGGTAATGATCTCGTTCTCCTCTTGGGTTGTCGAATGTATGAGTTGCTATTCATCACCCTCTGTACCAGAATGAGTTCCTGTTTAGTCTAAATAATAATTTATCATATGTCCTCAAAGTACCCCATAACCATTTTTAAAGACATGCATGCAAAAATCTCTTGTACTCGCCCATGGTTCTACCCACTGGTTCATCTATGAACCATCCCGCATTTTCTAAGATTGATGTAGAGACATATGTTTTAATTGTTGAAAATACGTCTATATTACATGTACGGCCAATCTCAACACTATTAATTTTATATCATATCTCCTGAAACGGGAATGGTGAAGTATTACATGTAAGTTTGGATGCCACTTTAGCAGAATAATCCTTTTTCATATATGTTCCACCCAGATATTTGAAAGCTCTTTCATGGAAAGGTTAAAGCACCTTGGTGCTGGATAACAATCCTAATTTCATCGTTCTTGTTAAATGTGGCTGAAGCATAAGGTTTGTATGAGAAGTATTACTGGTGTATAATTCGCTCATTATATTCTGCAGGAACCGTAATATTGAGTAACGTCATTAAAGAGTTTCAAGCCTACTAATTCAAGAAACTTGTAGTGTGCACACGTTATCAACTTACGGTTGTGCTGTCAAATGTCATGCTGTGGATTGTGTGGGCTGTTTTTATACCTTACACCCATCCTAACTTACATGTAGTAGTACTGTGATTTCCTCACCACAAAAGTCAACAAGTTGATTATTCTACTCTACAATTCACAGCTCAAAAGAATCCAATGTCTGAAATATCTCATTGCGGGGGTCTTAACAATCTTATAACCCGATCCAGTTGTTGAGAAGAATCTGTAAATGGTACGAATCAGTGTATCATTGAGATAGGTGTCCTTTGTTACGTTACACTCAACACAGATTGTAAGGAAAGGGAGTATATCCAGTCTGATCATATCTGTAAAATTTACTAGGATCCTTCTTCAAAACTTATCCCTTTGTAAATCCCAGTACTCATCCTACTGAACATTTATGATTAAAGTCAATCGTTGCTTTCACCGTTCTTATTCCTCATTTAAGTGTACTAATGTTTCCATGTGGCTCAATCCCTTTTCCAGGTTGTTCTAAAACTTCATTTAAATCATCAATATCATATCCACTTGATTCTATTTCCACAATTTCACTTCACCATTAATTTCCAGATGCTGTTTATTCTTAGCCTCTGTGATATTTGGGATGCTGTTGTATGTCTCCAGCCCAATCAGTGCAATACTCAGATCTCCAATTCTTAAATCAGCTGGTATGAAGTAAGTGACATGTAATACTAACGATGTTTCTTTTAAAGAGACAACATAGGTAAGTATTGAAGTGTTCATATCGTTGAAAATTGTGGAATACATGTCTTCTGTTGTTGAAGTATCACTGTAATTCTTCCAGACGTTGCAGGTCACCAAATGAGTCAAAATAGTAGACGTTGTTTGTATTCTGAATATACGCCATCCAGTGATTTCCAGGTCCTCCAATAACACCTAAATTCACAATTACATTTTCTTAGGATTTCCACATAGTCTTAGGTAAACACAATGTGGAATCCAGGAATGTTGAATTTATTTCTAATAAACTTAAGCAGATCTGTATTGATGAGGGCTCTATGTGGTAAGATGGTTAAGGGGCCTTTTTATTTATGAAGAGATCTAGTATTTTCTTGTATGGTTTCAAGTATACTCCTTTCTGATGGCTACAGATCCCATCATGTGGTTATGTCTGCTTGTTTTCTGTAGCTGCCTCTGGAATTTCTATGCAATCTTGACTGTCCTTTCAATAGCCACAGCACCGCCAGTCAGTGATCCCACTGCTGAAACACCTGTGAGGGCTAGGATGAGAAAGGGAGTAATTCCATCTGATATATTGGGCATTGGCAGAATCCTAGGTGCTTTAATCAGCCTTTTTCTCTCCTTTCTGCTTCAGGGCGCTTTCAGCAGCATACATAGCTGCCAGGATATAACTTTTTAAACACCTCTGCTCCAGCTTCTTCTTTCTCTTTTTCTTCTTCATTGCTATTGTCTTCTTCTTCTTCTTCACACACGATGTGCGGCGTTGATAACTTGGTTAAAATTCTCACTGAAACTCAACCTAATTTTACCAAGCATAGTTTTATCAACTGCAAATGCTACAACACCATATCCTATGCCAATATCCCTTCTCTCACGTATTGACTTAGTGTTGTCAGTTAAACTGTGATCTGTAAAGTGATGTCATGGGATATCTTTATTTGCTGTGTATAGAATGTCATGTTCCATATGTGCCTTATCAAGCACACTGATCACCTTATCACCACAGGCTAACTGTTTTTGTAGTTTTGTTATGGGACCACAGTTGGTATATGGTTCAAATGGCTCTGAGCGCTGTGGGACTTAACATCTATGGTCATCAGTCCCCTAGAACTTAGAACTACTTAAACCTAACTAACCTAAGGACATCACACACATCCATGCCCGAGGCAGGATTCGAACCTGCGACCGCAGCGGTAGCGCGGCTCCGGACTGAGCGCCTAGAACCGCTAGACCACCGCGGCCGGCAGTTGGTATATCTGTAGTTTATCGGGAAAATCACCACTTCCTCTAATGCATCTGCTATCATGCATCTCATGCTGCTACCGTGGTTGTGGTCTTCAACAACAATAGCAAATCGTTGGCGTCCATCCAGCTGTTTTGTGTTGCGGGAAAATCAAACGTTTAAGTAACACTCCGTTCCCTCGACATCTTAAGACCCTATCTATGAGAAACATACAGTTCCGAGCTCTTCTGTATTTCCTATGTGTAAAAGCGTCCTGCAGTTTCAGTACCACTGCTGTCCTTTAAGGTGTAGGTTCTGGAATTTGTTCTCTGTCCTTTGGAAACTGTAAATACCTTACTCGACCTGTTTGGTAGATATGATTTTTCAAATGCTGTCTTGCGTTTTGAAATCAAAACTAAATCGCCTACATCAGATTTCTGTTTGCGTGGATCGACCATTTTAATGAGATTGTATGCCATATCTAGGATTCCATTATGAAAATCATCGATTGGTATCATCTTTTTGTGCGATATTTGGTTCCATTGCACTGTGCAATTATTTGTGGAAGCATATCTACTCATCTGTATGAACTGCGAAGGTTAAAGTGCATTAGCATTTGAGCTTCCACTGTTCTGTTCAGACATTCCACGATACTTTCCTTTCGGAGGTAAGCCAATGATGAGTAGTGGTGTACTCCATACTGCTCCACAACAGTCTTGAAACATCTATTGTGAGACTCTCCTCTGTGACCTGTTTGAATGATGTGTGGGAATCGACTCGCCCCTGTCTGCAGCAATCACTCAAACACGATTGCAGAATCCCTCGCCATTTTTGTTTTCAGCGTTAATGCCCAGGCGAATTTAGAGTATACATCAATAACTGTTAAAATATATTTGTAACCGTTATTAACACATCAATATTCCCTCATAACTACAAGAGCAGCCTCCCGAAAGTCATCCAAACCTCGGATTACAACTTGTCTCTGAGGATATGTTTTGTGTGCTGCTTTGCGTAGTTCTCGAGCTACTGTCTCCATATTTATTCGATGAAACCTCTCTCTCTAACCTTTGAAATGATTGAAACAGCCTCATCCGAATGAGCTATATTACCAGCAGCAGGTAGTGGCGTGAGAAGTCATAGCTGATCCATTGGGTTACTGAGTTTTTCATAACATAAATGAAGAACACTAATAAAACCGACCAACTGCAGGGGTAAATTCCTGACTGGAAACGGAAGAAAAGGGGTCCCATGTTGCTGTCTGTGAGGGTACTTGTTCAGGTATAGCTCTACTGTCTCTCAACCATTTCCATGTGGTTGGCCATACACGAATAACATCTTGGCTTGTTCCCAATATGAGTAGTTGACCATTCTGTTGCTTACAGTATGCTGCGTCAATTACACAGCCTACAACACATTAAGAACACATGTCACGTGAGCAGAGGAATTGTTATTCGTCACTGCCATATACCATGGCAATGATGCATTTCTGGACACATGTTCATAGGACCTTTTTTCTCAATTTCCATTCAGGAAACCATCCTTCCAGATTGTCGATTTTATTAATGTTCTCCCTGTATACATTGTGTGAATCGATTGTCACTCTTTTATGCTAAATGTCAGTACCACCAATGCTGCTATGTTTTGCATGTAATATAGGCTTTATAATTGTTTTGTATTTCGGGTTGCTGTTCCTTTTTAATAGCCCATTTTTTATGTACATCTGTCAATTGCAGTATTTCATCATACATTGCCAGATCTTTCAGTGAATGATTTACGGTTTTTTCATAACTTAGGGAAATTAGCTTCAGTGTTTTGAATTGTGCACTTGTTTATACTTATAGGCTGCAAGCCCAGCATCTGTGGTTTTACCATTTTGATGCCATATATTCTGTCCATCCTAGCATAGTTACAGCAGTTAAGGAAACCATCAATGGCATTGTCTTCATAGCATAATTTCACCGAGAGCTACCCGAAAGATTCAGCAACAGGCTTAAAAGTTTCTCTTAGTGGTTTTTCCTACTCCAAATGTCCTAACCTTAGAAGCCATAATTTCTCTCAAGCAACCTTCTGTACCTAGATGACTTTATAATTAGTTGACATCTTGTTATATACAAAGCAGAGTTCTATGTAGCATGCACCTTATATACGTTCTTCTCCATCTTCTTTCTGATAGCAGGAACCTTCACAGTAAAGTCGTTTGCTTTCTTTTCAATTGCATTAACCCCATCGTTTTATGTTTTGATCGATGTCAGAAGAGTTGTATGAGTATAATGCGTCGCTAGGTCCTTGCAAACACCCCCACCTTTCTGTTTGAGGGTCTGAATTTTTGCAAGCGAATGTTCTGGCTGAGTACACCTATCCTCTCAGGTTGAGTGCGCGAAATCCCTGCGATTTTATCTGTGATGTGATATATAGTTATAGACTCACCTCTTTTTATGGTTATGTATATCTAGAAACTCTTGGAAGTTTTGTCTGTATATATCATCCCTAATATTGTTTTATTTTATCAGGAACGATAGACATCTTGCAATATATCCTGTAATAGCTGGTATTTGGGCTTGAATGACATTTTTGAAAATTCTTATACATGCTCAAAACGGACTCCTTCCTGATGTGTTAGCAATGACATGAGGAAATTTGTCATGCTGCAGTTGAGTGCACCCACATTTACTGCTTGTACATTATATGGAAGGAGTATCACACTCTTCTTTATCTTCTTCTTTTAGTCTTCTATGCCATCAATGGACTAGTCGCTTACAACAAAGTCCTTGTGACAGGGCTACTTGAACCACCTTAACATGATAACAACTATGTCAGGTATTTACATGCAAAGGGCTTGTAATAATAACTTGCGTACCCACTACTTTATCGACTGCGCTACAATGGCTATATTATAATGAGAGGGTTACAAAGTAACAAAAAACACACAATTTACGATAATTTGTTTAATTTACAGATCAGCAATTACATACACTCCTGGAAATTGAAATAAGAACACCGTGAATTCATTGTCCCAGGAAGGGGAAACTTTATTGACACATTCCTGGGGTCAGATACATCACATGATCACACTGACAGAACCACAGGCACATAGACACAGGCAACAGAGCATGCACAATGTCGGCACTAGTACAGTGTATATCCACCTTTCGCAGCAATGCAGGCTGCTATTCTCCCATGGAGACGATCGTAGAGATGCTGGATGTAGTCCTGTGGAACAGCTTGCCATGCCATTTCCACCTGGCGCCTCAGTTGGACCAGCGTTCGTGCTGGACGTGCAGACCGCGTGAGACGACGCTTCATCCAGTCCCAAACATGCTCAATGGGGGACAGATCCGGAGATCATGCTGGCCAGGGTAGTTGACTTACACCTTCTAGAGCACGTTGGGTGGCACGGGATACATGCGGACGTGCATTGTCCTGTTGGAACAGCAAGTTCCCTTGCCGGTCTAGGAATGGTAGAACGATGGGTTCGATGACGGTTTGGATGTACCGTGCACTATTCAGTGTCCCCTCGACGATCACCAGTGGTGTACGGCCAGTGTAGGAGATCGCTCCCCACCCCATGATGCCGGGTGTTGGCCCTGTGTGCCTCGGTCGTATGCAGTCCTGATTGTGGCGCTCACCTGCACGGCGCCAAACACGCATACGACCATCATTGGCACCAAGGCAGAAGCGACTCTCATCGCTGAAGACGACACGTCTCCATTCGTCCCTCCATTCACGCCTGTCGCGACACCACTGGAGGCGGGCTGCACGATGTTGGGGCGTGAGCGGAAGACGGCCTAACGGTGTGCGGGACCGTAGCTCAGCTTCATGGAGACGGTTGCGAATGGTCCTCGCCGATACCCCAAGAGCAACAGTGTCCCTAATTTGCTGGGAAGTGGCGGTGCGGTCCCCTACGGCACTGCGTAGGATCCTACGGTCTTGGCGTGCATCCGTGCGTCGCTGCGGTCCGGTCCCAGGTCGACGGGCACGTGCACCTTCCGCCGACCACTGGCGACAACATCGATGTACTGTGGAGACCTCACGCCCCACGTGTTGAGCAATTCGGCGGTACGTCCACCCGGCCTTCCGCATGCCCACTATACGCCCTCGCTCAAAGTCCGTCAACTGCACATACGGTTCACGTCCACGCTGTCGCGGCATGCTACCAGTGTTAAAGACTGCGATGGAGCTCCGTATGCCACGGCAAACTGGCTGACACTGACGGCGGCGGTGCACAAATGCTGCGCAGCTAGCGCCATTCGACGGCCATCACCGCGGTTCCTGGTGTGTCCGCTGTGCCGTGCGTGTGATCATTGCTTGTACAGCCCTCTCGCAGTGTCCGGAGCAAGTATGGTGGGTCTGACACACCGGTGTCAATGTGTTCTTTTTTCCATTTCCAGGAGTGTATATGTGAAAAATCTACTGGTTCATTTTTAATAGCAGTATAATATTTCTTGAATAACTGTTTCTTGTATGCACTAAATTCTGCTAGTATTTCCCTCAAATTGATAGGAACATCGCAGGTCTCAGGTACTCCATCAGTAAATTTAGTGTGGATGGATTCTATACCTACTGAAGGAATAGTAGCTTCGGCACTGCATGGATACACGAACTGAAGCACTGTTCTAAGTCATTCACATGTATACTATAAAACGAAGGTAGCTCAAAACGAAGGTAGCTCAAAAGTCATTGTATACAGCTTAAATGCATGGCAGCCAGTGATTCACTCTCTGATACAAGAAATATCACCATCCCTAGTCCAAATGAGTTCGCAACAGTAGAGTGACGTAAAGAACTGGATAGCTCTCCAAATTTCACCCTGACCACTGCATCACTGATGTGATAGATAGCATCAGAACATCACATCAAATGTCCAGGGGAGAAATGGATGGGTTATACTCTGTAGTCATATGAGCATCGATGTATGATACTGTGCGACCTACCTCCCCCATTTTGATTTAGTAAACCGCCCTTCATCACATTCTCAATCTCCATCACCACACATCAGCCACTGTCTACAGCTTCTATCCATATTTTCAGATGTACTGACCCACTAACAGTTGGATTACGTGCAGAAATGACTAGTAGCAGTAGTGCACTGGGAGAAATTGCTATCTTCTCATCCACTGCATCACACTCTGTCCTTGCAGTACTATTGGAATGTCCTGAGGTTCAATGAATGGCGTGTATGTTGAAGTCCATTAGTCACCTGCACCATGCTGTGTGAGACTCCTAGTGCATTGCCAATGCTGCTCAGCAGGTTGTGGCTACAGAAAATGAAAGCCTCCAGTTCACTTCTGCGACTCGTGGCCAGGTATGCCGATACTCTGATGTTCGGTGTCTTCATTGATGAGTAGCACTAGCAATAGCAGGTTCTAGTCCTGCTCCAATTTGCTGATCAGTTCCACTATAGGACCCCACATGTCACTGATCCCTGCCACTGCTGAAGGTCTACAACAGTATCTACAACATGACTATTGTACAAATCACACATATGTACCTGGAAAAGGGTTCTTCGAAACACTTTCTCAATAATTCTCTCTTATTCGACTCTCGAACCGTATGTGGAAAAATGAACACCTACATTTTTCCGTGCATGTTTTCACTTCCATTATTTTGCTATGATCATTGTTTCTCCGTACGTAGGGCGGCTTTAACTAAACATTTAAGCCTTATGAGTAGAAAGTTCGTGATGAAATTTCATGAGAAGATTCCAACTAGCTCGGCTGTTGTGCTGCTGCAACTCTCGACTAGCTGGAGGGCATTTGTGCCACTGAACAAAGGAGTAGAAGAAGAAAAAGAAGAACCATTACATGTGATGTTGATAATAGCAACTACAGACGTGGACGTAATAGATACAGATGTAATGTTATTAAACAGTGGCACTTATTCCTCTGCTTCTTAATATTCTGCTGGGAATTGCTGGACCATCTAGGCTGCTGCTGACATGTTGTGCCTCCTCCACTGATTGTAGCTGGAACTGATGAAGTACTGTGCCACCCTAATACCTCCCGTGTTGCCAGAGTGCATGGTGGGGGTCTCGCACAGGCATCAGTCAGTCTATGTCTGCAGAAGAATATCGTTCGCTGCAACACTGTCTGTTTGGCTCTATGGAGAGTCATTAGCAGTTCAGCTTATTACTACTATCGGCATGGTCCTTCACACAGTAAAGCACCTAAGAATATCATTTACCTGCTGGACTGGTAGAAATCGCCTCTTGTGCAGTGGAAGAGATCGATCATCTAGCCATTTCAAACAAAGTCGGCAGTTTGAGCACCAGAAACCATTGTTATCATTTGCAGAATGCATCTTCAAGCCATCCTGTTGCATCACCGTAATCTGCTGAAAAGTATTCTTTTTTCGATTGCCTGTCATAATTTCTTTCCATTTCTTATGTAGCAAGCTATGGGCACAGGCCTCAGCTGTGTGCTTACAGGTAACACAGTTAGCAGAGCTTTCTCTGTCTGACACCAACATCAAATCAATTGAACACATCAACAGCTCAGCGCAGATTGATCTATTCTCACGAATTTCCAGTTGTAGGTGGGTAGAGAATTGGGATGAAGGAGGAATGGGGACGGTGATGAAGAGGAGTGAGGAACGCTAAGAATTTCCCAGTTCTGGAGGTCAGTGCAAACTTGACAGGAAAGAATAGGTACACTTCTACAGAGTGGTAACATGTGAAAATCCAGGTCTGCAAGTACAGACACGTTTTCGGAGTGGGGTGGTTCATAAGGTCAGCATTTTCGGCATGTTTCGATTTGTAAAAAGCATTTACCTTAGCATCCAGGAATATCTTTGAAGCCATCACTACAACCCAGATTGATTAATGGTTTACAGATGTTTGTCAGACATAGTTGGCAGGAATTTTGTTTACAAAGGAAAACAGCTTTCTGGGAGGAAGAATTGTTTGGTTTCGACAAGTTACCGAGCGAGGTTGCGCAGTGGTTAGCACACTGGTCTCGCATTCAGGAATACGACAGTTCAAACCCACGTCCGATCATCATGATTTAGGTTTTCTGTGATTTCTCTATATCACTTCAGGCAAATGGTTTCTTCGAAAGGGCACAGCCGAGTTCCTTCCCCATCCTTCTCTAATCTGATGGGACTGATGACCTATCTGTTTGGTCCCCTCCCCCAAATGAACCAACCAACCAACCTTCGACAAGTTGCGACGGGTACTACATCTCCATCTGCTGCAGATGCTGCTCGTGAGGGACAAAGATTTTAGCATTACCCACAATTCTCAGAGAAACTCTATTAAGACGTATTATCCTGTGTGGAGAGTTGCTTAAAATGCATTGCTAGCTCATGTCTTAAGAAATCGTACAAAATTCTAAAGCCGACTGATCACCGATCTCATATATATTGGCTGCGACTGAGAATTATATCCGAGAAATTTAACCATACACTTGCGTTGGACCTTATGGGGATGTCTGATTAATGTGTAATCCGACGCGGCGGTTGTGACATGTCCAGATGAGAGGCCTCATACGGAAAGACACAGAATCACGAAACACATACTACAATTCAAAGTACCTACGCTAGTCATGTGCACGTGTGGCCACGTGAGCGCTCTGAAGATGCAGAGTTCGTACATGACTGCTAGGTGCGGTAATTCCCGTCCCAAGGTAACGCATACAGTTTTTGTTTAGAAATCCGGTTTTAGAGTTGCATACTGCCTACTAATCTCACAAAAAGTATCATGCGATGAATTTCCCACGTTCGTGTTGGCTCGAATGCCACTTGCGACTCGTATTTCTTTCCCCAATGCTGTTGCTACATGACTCTCATACATAGGGGCAGGGTTTCGTTTAGAAGCACTGGGACAGTGGTTTGCTGTTCTAATATTATTACCTGTGCTTATCTTCTCCCCAGAAACGATTTATTTGTTGACTGGCAGGAGGCTAGACTCCTTCTCTTCAGTGACAGTTTACTGTCCTGTTGTCACCAGTTGTCCTTCCTAACAGCTATTTAGTTGTAGATCAGCAGGAGGCTACTCCCCTGTACTTAAGTGATAATTAGCTGTCCTACTATCACCCACCTCTTCATAGTGCCACTATTGGTTCCCAGCAGTTTTTCACCCACAATGCCACAATTTCGATTGCCTTCCAGTGGTGGAATTGGGAGCTAGACAGTCAGCCCCCGCACATCAACGTGGACATATATAAAGCATTTGCAATTAATTTTTCACCCATGACATCATGATCGTATGACTAGATGCAGTGTTGCCAGGTCTCGTTCCCCGTACTGTGACGGCGGTATTGTGAACTACGTCAGTTGATCTACACATGTCAAGGTGAGCACATTTACAAGAAAGAATTTAGGAAGAATTTGAAGCAGAAAAGAATCATACTAAGTCCTTCCACACAATTTAAGCACAGACTGAGCGTTTCCCTCCATTTTTCCAGCTAGGAGAATATAGGGGAGGTGCTGTGTGTGTGAGTGAGGGGAGACCAGAGTGGGAGAGGGGTAAAAAACCAGTGAAATCAACAGTGACATCATCGGGTAACCTCATCAGTTCGACATTTGCCATATCTATGGCCACCATCATGAATATATTTGGCAACAATGGAAAAGAGGCTTTGTGTTAGCTTTGTTCCACTACGTACTTTTACATCTTCTTTATGGGGCCAACACTGCAAGAGGTATCATTTGGCAAGTCATATGATAGGATTTGCTCACTTCTGTATGCTTTTAACCACTGAATCGCATTTCGCAACCTGACTGAGGTGGTGAAGTGGTTAGCACACTAAACTCCCATTCAGACGGATAACGGTTCAAACCTATGTTCAGCCATCATAATTTAGGTTTTCCTTGTTTCCCCTAAATCACTTCAGGCAAATGCTGGGATGGTTCCTTTGAAGGGACATGGCTGACTGTCTTCCGCATCTTTCCCTAATGCGATGGGACTGACGACCTTGCTGTTTGGTTCCCTCCCACAAATCAACCAACCAATCATTTCGAAAAATTGTGTGTAAGGGTTTTGAGATTGGCGGTGTCAGTCAGCTTGCATTTTGGCATATTCACTTACTTAATCCTACAAAATCACTCTACAGCAAAATATTTTAAAAATCTAAGACTGCCTTTCTCATTGTAGCCAAATTTGAGAAGAGTGACCTGAATTTCCAAGCTGGATGACCCTTTGCTGTCTTATGATGTTCATTCTGGTGCTGCTGTTTCTGATTCGCCATGGAAATATGGCAGGAACTCGTAATTGTAGGAAGGTCACACATCGCTCAATTTCCTCAGGACTGCAGGATATCCATAATTGATCACCATGCTGACACCATTTCTATGAGGCAGTTACAGCTTTTATCTCCTCAACTGATGGTCGTCTTTGATATTTGTCATGATTATGCAGTTATTAGGTCCATGAACTACAGAAATACGCTAAAACCGAGTTATTATTTTCATAAGAACAATAAGAATAACGTGACGCCGACCAGTCATAGCCGTGTCTGACAGCTTACTATGAATAAATATGGATTCATCAATACTCCATTGTGAGACAAGGTTGAGAACAGTTTTGCCTATGTAAGCAGCCAGATACATGACACTGCTGCTGTGGCTATGGTGGCACTCTGTGCCTGGCCTATACTGACACTGCAGTTTATCAGCATTCCGAGACAGTGACAACCATCAGTTATTTATTATTTAATGACAGAGGACCATGTTATCTCATTAATGATTGAAGAGATGCACATCAAACCATGGAATTATAAAGGGTGTAATGTTCTAAAGACAATATTTAATGGAGACACTACAGTTAGCTATTTATATGTTTTCATTATCCAAAACCTTTTGTCTTCATTTAAAGAACTGGAGCAAAATCAATCTGTAAACACTCTTCCGACATATCATCTTTTCAATTATGTTAAAAATGTTATAATCGACTTTGACAATATTGATTTTTAAATGGTTTGTGTTGTGAGTGGAACTACTCCACAAATAGAGGATGTATGGCACATTTCTCAACACCACCAAAACGAGTATTGTTTATGCCCATCCTTTAGACTTATTCAGCATTATTTTTATCATTAATAGCATGTAGATGTTGAGAAGCACTCGGAAGAATTGGATAAACTAGAAACATTTCCATCTGGTCTTCATATATCCTAATTTTGGAAACACAGGCAAAAATTTGCCACTGAAAGTCGTTTCATTTTCTGCCTTAAAGAAGGTCAATGCCTTGGAAAGTAAACTGATCATAAAATACTCTAAGACTTGGGCGTGAAATCCCTCTATCCATCAAAATTTGAAAGTCAGAATGTAATATAAGGTATAAATATACAGGGACTTCATGCTTTAGGTGAGGGACACAATCTGTGTGAATAACAGAATACTGCAAATTTCATTATTTTAATGAAAATTGGTACTTAGTGGTGAATGTTAAAACAAAATGTAAATTTGAACGTTTGAAAGATTCACTTAATCATCCACTGACATTAAGAGTAAATGACGATAATTTCTTGTGTCTGAATACGTTTTTCAACTGGTGAAATGTTTGAGACTGGAAAATTACGTTGAAGTGCAACTGACTGACATAATATACCCATCAGGAGTATCAGACATGACTCATGACCAAATTGAAACGGCCAGGTACTGTCTCAATGAACTTGTCTTAATGTGCTTTTTTGCCAGGTAAAGTATACACAGATGCTCTTGGGTCAAGATTTGATAGTTACAGGACATATGAAGATTCACAGTTCTTAGTATCCTTAAGACAAATGTTTGAAACTGAATGCAAGACACAAGCTCAAAACCTTCTTCCATTTCAGTACCGTGTCTTTGAGAATGTAACCGTTTCTCTGACAAGAAATGATGAAAGCAACTTCCTTACATGTCCAATCAACTGAGCTTGATACAACTACTGTATCACCTGTATCTACCATTACTGACACAGTTCCAATAAAATATTCTCCTACAGATGTGAAGAAGGTGGAGTAGCTGCTTTCTCTTCTTATATACTTATGTGGCTACTGTATTCACACTGCTCTGAAGAGACTGAAATGTGAGTTTTGTGCTTCAGTCTGGATTTTGGACAAGGAAAAATTGCCTAAAGATAGCACTGGATGGAATATTTTAATAGCACATATGGATAGGGAAAGGCTGCCATACACACACTTAAATGGCAATACACCTTAAATTTCTCACGTGAATTGCAAATAGAAGCAGGACCGTACACGTGCTTTCACATCGCTGAAGTATCGTTAAATGTTGTGAAAAACCTGTGTATGTGAGATATTGAAATTCCATTAAAAGGTTTCGCTGCAACACAAAAAACTCCTCATTACAACTCCAGCTTTCGAATGAGATCTGTGCCACTCTCCCCTCACTTGCATCAGTCTGGCGGCAGTCACTGATATCAAATTGGTGGTCTAATTAATTAAAATGATGAAGAGAGTGCCTTTGCGTGGTGAGTAATTTCTTTTTGTTGCTGTTGGGGAACCGGTACAGAAGCTTCTGTGACATCTCTGGAGGCTCCCCATAGCCTAGGTAGTCATTTCCACTGATACCTCGCCATGCCAGGCAGCTGTCAATGATTCCACCTCTGAAAAGTTGTCCTATATTTCTCAGAAGGACAGGTCGCTTGAATGTCGCTGGGGTAAACACCAGGATGCTGAACAGTATGCTCCCCTTCATCCCTTCTGCAAATCGAAACGTTCTGAGACGTGTTTTCGAAATATCCCGGAAAGGCTGACCCAGTGAACAGTAGTAAAATGCCTGTCTACTGACCGCAACATTCAAAATATACACGAGTCTGCAGATCTAGGTTTCCCTCAGAATTCAGTCCTGGAATGGAATATTTTAATAGCAGATATGGATAGGGAAAGACTGCCATACACACACATAAATGTGGTGAGCGGTGTAGTGTACAACTGCATAACAATACAGAAGTTAAATGAAAGTACAGGAGGACTGACCTGGTGACATAGTAATCACAGAGAAATAATTAATTTGGCAATAAACAAAGCGAACAGAAGAGTTTCCTTCTAACCACACTTTAATTTTAAAAATGGACATTCTAAAGTCAGTGAACCAGTCTTATAGAAGTGTTTGTATTGGTTCATGCCAAATTAGTGGGCAGATGCTTCAAGAACTCAAATGGAAACCCTTGGATGGAATGTGATGTTCTTCCAAGGAAACTATTGAAAACCAACATTTGAACCTGACACTGAACGATTCTACGCCGCCAACATACATTTTGTGTACGGACTACAAAGAGAAGGTACGAGAAATTAGAGCTCATACAGACTCATATAGATAGTATTTCTCTCCCTCGCTCTTTTTGCGAGTGGAATAGGAAAGGAAATGACGAGTAGTGGTAGAGCCATTCACCATGCAATGGCTTGTAGGGTATGCATAGAGATATAGATGTAAATTTTGTCTACCAATTAAGATGTCAGTTCACGCATTTATAGGCACACAAACTCAAGGAAGAATCTTGTCTCTTACTTATCGAGAAAACGATGGATGGTACTTCTGCTGCCCATTGTCTCTCTGTAGAAACCTTCGTGTTAGCCTGTGATTTTCGTACTGAAATCACTTTGTGAGATGTATGTGAGAGATTATAATGTGTTTGGCCACAATACTCAGAAAAAAAGGGGTGGAGCTCACTTTTCCACTCTCCTTCGATCACAATATAGCTTACTCTGCCATATTCTCAGGAATCCTCCAGTCTCCGATATATAGCATCTGCATCCACTTCATTTCGAGAATAAGAGATTTCCCGCACCAAGTTACAGACCCCTAATAATTATCTCGAAATCTCAACAAATTCCAACAGCACTTTTCCATTAGTTAGAAGTGTGTGCAGTCCTTCACATGTCGCTGAGTTGGTAGAGAGCTATCACAATGAGAAAAATGGCACACTAACGTACAGGAAGAAATTCACAACCATGCAGAGTATACATGGTCTTATAACGTCCCCAACTTTTACACGAAATTTAACGAAGTAATATAACTACGCCAGACGCCTCTGCAAAATATATCGATAATCATACAAAGATCATAATGTGTAATTAGTATAAACAACTGTCAAACAAGGCCACCACTCACTTTTCTTTTTTGCTCTGCTCTTTTGCTCTTTCCTTTTTCCAATTGTGTTTGTCTCTCTCGATTAGCTTGATTCACATTAAGCAATTAATTCTGCAGATTCGATGAATTGGTTATAGCAGATTTTTCTTAGACTGTTAGTTAATTATTTGCAACTGAAACTGTTATCAGAAATCAGAATACCAATTGTGTCCGTTTAAATATAGCACGTTTCATGTAGGGGATCTTTTGATTTAAATATTAGGCTGTATCGAATAGTTTAACCATAGTTCTTTTAGAAATTGTCCTTCCTTTACACACTCACAATTTTGTGTGTTTTCCTAAATACAGACACATTTATTTTTGTTATTGTAGTGTGCGTGTGGCACTTCATGCGCCATAGTCTTTTGCTTGTGAAAAACGATAGAGCTGCAATCATTTTAATACTAAGAAGTCCGATAATCAGTTTAATACTAATTTCCGCAAGGAAACGTATCTCAATTCATGATCAGTAATAAATTTTACCAAAATATGTGCTCTCCAAACCATATCTGTGGGACATTACTACTTTCAGAAGACATTGCATTAACTTTCGTAAAAGTCCAGAATAAAGTCAGTCATTTAATGAAAGAGGTCCCAGTTTCTTTTCACGTTACCGACATTTCTTCTCAATTTAATATAAAAATAGTTCATAACCCGAAATTGTGTTTCATATTAATTGCAAGTAAAATAATTAAATCCCAATAAACAGATGGTGTCGATGAATTGATGACCTCAGACGAGGACTGCCAAAGAGTAAATAATAAATGAAATTTTATTGTGTATATAATTGTTACAGTTTCATGTTTGTGATTATATGTATATCCTGTTCCACGTATGCAACACATAACTAACGTCTGCAATTGATAAACATCAAGAGACTGAACCAAGAAAAGGAATAATAAGAGTAACAACGAAATAAGAAGTTGCGACTATAAGGTATGGAAAAACAGTTCAAAGGCTAAGTACTTTACTCCATGTTAGAAAATAGATGGGACTGAATTGCTTTCCTTTGTGAATTTATAAAATTATTTCGTATGACTTTTAGGTATTAATGTATGAAAGTTTCGCACCACAACATGGCGGAATTTATTAGTGGATTCGCCTAATGGCCATGCATGGTTAGATTGTTTAGTTTAGTTGATAATCATTACATCCGACAGTGATTTTCGGATGTAGAATGTGTTTATAGGAAAGTATATTTTTGCGTTTACGATTTTGGTCTCTGTAACTCATGGATATGGGCAAAATAGGAGAGGATCTGACAGTTGAGGACTCGATGTGGAATTAAATACCTACCATCGGCAACTTCCGGAAGTTGAACCAGTATAACCATAAAATGCATATGAAATCAGTTAAGAAACAACTTGCAAACACAGTCTAGTCGTGGCTTCACCACGCTTAACAAAAGCTTACAACTAACAGTACAGTTCCTATCAAAGTGGGCAAACCACTTAATTGCATTTGAATACTACACGGCCCAAACAACATTTAAACTCACGTGGTTAACTACAATTCACTAGAACATGGATATGTAACAGAAGCAAGAAAGATTGCCATGAAACAAACCCAGATTACACTTTACGTGATTTCACACTGTAACTTAAATAGAGATCTGACATCGACTCAACAAGCACTGAGACACAAGATGACTTGTCCGTCTTGAGTGTCGGCGCATGTGAGAGGTCGCCACATGAGTCCAGTGGGCTGCGGCTTATAGCGAGGGGCAGTGACTTGGCGGTCGACACGAGACATCAGTCTGGCCGGCGCTAGCTATGACGCCGTGAGACGGAAGATCGGCGCGCCTTCCTGCGTCCGTTGAAGTGGCTGGCAGCGGACGGTTCAGGAGAGCGATTTGGGGGTGCTTCGCCAGGTCTTCTCGAGAAATCGCAGTTTATTAGAAGTTAGGTGATTGGTGATATGTGGTTTGATTTACCCTTGTAGAATTCTACTTTTTTGCTTGGTGAGGTCACCAGCCGTTTTGCTTTGGGGTCGTCCCACCATTCTTCTCCGTTTGCCCACCCATGGGAAGGTGGTTTTCTATAAATTGGGTGGTCCGTTTTTCCCTTGTGGAGTAGGGGCGGGTTAGAGCAACTTGCGGTTCGGGTTGTTCGGTAATCTCCCGATCAATCTACCGTACGTTAGTAGCTGCCTCTGTCATGTTTGTCGGATTTGGTGTGTTAACGAATTTATTGCTTGGAGTGTAACGGCCTAATACCAGAAATATGTTTTGATCTTTGGAAACTTTGATATTATTGCCTATGATCTTGAGACATGGTATCTGTGTACTGTAGAGCATCTTAACTATTGTTTGGCCAGCCTTGTAGAATTTTATACAAGATTGCATTTCATGGGCTTTTATTTAAATGATCATTCTAGTATATAAAGTTGCCACCCTTTCACTGTAAGACTTTCTTAGAAGTTAAAATCAAGTTGCACCTTCGGTGGCAAGGTTAATATTTTAATTGTTAGTGTTTTGTACCATTTCCATCCCTCCTACAGGTGGTGCATAGTTTGTGTGCTTGTGTAAATCGATGAAACACTTAGTTTAAAGTTATGTGGTGTGTTGCAGATTTGCACCAGTGTAGTCTTTCAGAGGCTGTTGTGAGTGGTCGTAACTACGGCTGTGTCAAAAGGGATTGGCGAGGTTCTCTGCCTGAAAGCTCATACAGTCAAAACTTGTTTCTTTCTGCCTCTGAATAAATTGTAACTTTGATATTTAGAGGGTGCTTTCTGATTATAATTTTAAATCTGTTTCTTTCAAAAAATGCTTTAGGCACTATTAAAGTGAATAAAATTCCCATTTGTTAAAAGGAATTTGGTTATGATTTCATCAGTTACTCCCTGGCAACTATTTCCATGCTTACATAGTGTGATTGAATGTGTTAATGTTCTTGATAATCGCTAGTAAATAAAATAAATTCTTAAGAACATTCTTTGAAAATAAATCATGGTTCACTGTTATTAAAACAATATGCCTTAAACACTCACGAGAGAAAGGTGGGCGCATTATGACTTACCAGTGATTTAGGTGGCCCAAACCAAGTGATCACCTTTGAGAGCTGCTGCAAAGTAACCTCAGCAATAATCCCACGAGTAGGCAGCAACCAAGTGAACCATGAAAAGGCTTCCACCACAACCAGGATGTGCCGGTTGTCCTTTTTGGTCCGGGGTATTGGGCCAATGTAATCAGTGATGGCCTTGTCAAGTGGATACTGTTCCCTCTGAGACTGCAACAGGCCTCGACAAACCTCAGAATAAGGTTTTTGCCCTTTTACAGAGGTCACACTGACGAACTAAACACCTGATGTCATGATAAATAGATGGCCATATCAAATTTTCTGGTGCCTTAGCTAAGTTCTTTTATAGCCCCAAGTGACCCCAAGTACTGATTCGTGGTAGTTCTGGACAACCATGAACTCAGTAGGCAAGCGCAATCTCCACTGCTGGTATCCACTAACCTGCTTATATTACACATCTTGCAAAGGCAATAACCTGGCACAGAAACCCTGGCCATCAACTTTTCTCAAACCGGTCCCCACAACAGGTCCTGTGACTGTTTCTCCTTAAGGTTGCAAAATAATTTCGGCAATTCTGACAAGATGGCTCCGACACTAACCTCCCCTCCAGGTCCTGTTCTTCCTGGGTGTCCTGCATAAACATGTGACTCAGAGCATCTGCGATCGCGTTATTGGAACCTTTAATGTGTTTCATTTCGAAACGGAATCCAGATATATGCACCGCCCAATGGGCAATTTGGCCTGTCTTTTAAAACCCATCTTAAGGCTTGGTTATCCGTTTCTAGCACAAACTCTTTGTGCTCCAGGTAGAAACAAAATTTCTCCAACATGAACACTACAGCAAGAGCCTCCAATTCATGCACAGAATAATTAGATTGTGGGGCAGTCAGTCGCCGGGATGCGTAGGCTAAAGGATGCCTCTCCCCTTCATGCTCCTGAAGCAACACTGCCACCACCCTGGTATGAGAAGCGCCGGTCTGTACCACAATGATTTTGTTGAAGTCGGGCACAGTCAGTAACGACGGGTTGGTAATCGCCCTTTTAATGTCCTCAAACGCTGTCTGCCAGCTTCCTCCCCATGCAAACTCGCTGTTCTTGTGAAGGTTATTAAGGGGGGCCGCAAGCTGCGTAAAGTTGGCAATGAACTTCCGGAAAAATTTCACCATACCGACAAAACGAGCTACGTCCTTCTTGTTCATGGGAGGTAGCAAATTCAGCAAGACTTTAGTCCTATCTGGATCAATGCTGACTCCTGTGGCAGAGACCAAATGGCCTAAAGAGGAAATCTGTTGCCTACACAATGTAATTTTTGATGGTATAACAGTGAGGGCAGCATAACACCTTTTGAAAGCCTGTTCAAGAAGGACAAGATGCTCCTCAAAGGTATGATTATAAATAACTACATTGTCTAAATAGTTATACACACAGACGAACTTCAAGTCGTCTAACACAACATCTAACAACCGGGACAAAACTGCAGTACCAGTCGCCAACCCAAAGGGTACCAGGTTGAATTCAAACAAGTTCGAGTCCGTGCAGAATGCTGTCATGGGCTTGGAAGACTCAGTCAGGGTAATGTGATAATATGCCTGATTAAGATGGTAAAGACCTGGGCACCAGAAAACCACGTAAAATTGTTGTGTAAATCAGGTAAAGGCACCGACTGTAAGACAACCTTTTTATTAAGCCATCAGTAGTCAACCACCATATGGAAATCATTACCCTGATCTTTCAGCACTAAGAACGCCGGAGAGGCATAAGGTGAAGTGGCCGGTCTGATCACTCCCTCCTGGAGCGTGTTTTCAATCTTCGTTCTTAATACCTTCATCTTGGGCGGTGACAACCGATACGGGGCCTGTCGGACTGGAACACTATCTGTCAATTGATAATCGTACTCAATGACCTTGGTTTCCCCTAATTCATCAGACAAGACCATCAGATAACGCTGAAAAACTTGATGAAGGGATTGCACTTGGTGCACAGTAAGATGCCCCATGTCAACTTGAATCGCACACAAATCTCTCATATTAGTCCTACAAGACGACTTACAAGAACATAAGGAAAGAATTTGGTGAAGTGTGAACTTAAAGTAAAAGATACCCCCAAGATAGTTCAATACCAAACTGGTAAACCGAATAAAATAGCACCCGAGCAATACTGGAATCCTCAAATGTCTCGTCATGAGAAATTTATAGGACCATGAGAACCTGTCAACGTGCACTCACCCCCACAACGCCCCACTAGAGGTAACTTCCGCCATCGGCCACCTGACATCTTTCTGCGAGAGCTTGATAAGATGAAAACCTGCATAAATGTCTGTATTCCAGATACAACTCACAATCAATTACAGATACAGCACTCCCTGAATCTAACAAGGCACAAACTGGCTCTTGCCCTATTCTCTCACACACGTACAGTAGAGCTGGAACATCCGCCCCTTGAATTGCTTTACAATTTATCGGTGAATTACTACATTAACCCGCCCCCCCCACCTTCCTGTTCTCTGGCGTCAACTGTTCGAGCGAGGACCCCTAGGCATTGGACAGTACTGTACCAAGTGGTCTACAGCATGGCATCGATAGCAATGGCGTATTACAGAATTAGGGTTGCTATTATTAGGTCTACTAAATGCTTGCACTCTAGGAATCTCTCTGTCTTGCATGGTGGCCCGCTGCTCATGGATTCAATGGAAACAATTAAGCCCTGAAACTGCTCCGAGGACTCAGGACTCATTGCAAAAGTTAACCTAGAGTGATCTGAGCATCCGCGCCCTCCAGCATGTGCTCGATGCAATCACAATCTGATACCTGGGTATCTAATGTCAGTATTGCCACACGAAACCTCTTGAAATATTGATCTAGGGTTTCGTTATGAGCCTGCACTCTCCAGTAACATTCTCGTTCCAACTCAACACGCATATGCACTGACACTCTTCTTTCAAAGATGCACTGGTGGAGTTGTGCTAATGTACCCTGCCGCCACAATTCCTTGGCTATCATACTATTAAGGACGCCTCTAGCCCTTGGGTATAACAATGCTAACACCACTGGCTGTGGCACACGCAGTGCATCAGCATGAGTTTGCAGATGGTCTAACAACCACATGAAAGATTGAATGTGGTTGAAGTTTTCAAGATACAGATCAGATTTGTCTTTCAACAGACTCGTAATGGGATTGGGTAATTTGGAAAAACAACTCGAAGTTTGCTCCCTATCCTCGACTTGTGTGACCTTAACCTCCCTTTCAGGCATGGCATCAGTACTTAATCCTCCATGCAAGCGCTATGGCGCGAGAATGTAAACTCTGACCAACAGCAAGTAACTTATGCGGAAGGAGCCACAGTTGATCGTAGAGATCGAGTGAGGCTAAATCAGACAAACAATAACAGTAATGTGTCAAGTGGGCCTGTATGTGATAAATGTGCTTACACGTCGGCTGGTCAGAGCAAGAAATTCACCCGATCGACCGATATCATCTAAGACTGTTGTAATGTTCGACAACAAACCACCTACCTCAGTAATGATGGTGGGTGCAAAGGAAATAGGAGTGTCGGCCACTGTGCGAAGTTGGGTTATTAAATCACCAACATTTCCGTCCGCTGGCAGCCCATTTATACAGAGTTTGTAAAGCAACTGGTCCTTATGTAAATAAGTGAAACCAGGGCAAGCTCGGATACTCATGTTGCATGAGGCCATGAAAGCTACAAGAGCAATTAGGAGACTACGGGAAGTAAAGGAACGACTACCAACCAAAGGAGAGTGGGTAGGAAGACAAGTCCCTCCACTCCCTTGTGTCCTATGCTACAAAATGGTACGTTGCCCCTTTAATACGACCTGGCATAATCCATACCTCAAGTATAATCATGGATGTGTAACAGAAGCAAGAAAGATTGCCATGAAACAAACCCAGGTTACACGTTACGAGGTGACACACTGTAACTTAAATAGAGACTCAACAAGCACTGTGAACTGTCTATTATTACAGAGGCAGATGACTGCAATTAGCCCAAAATTACGTGACAATCGATATAGAGAAATTAATTACTCTACACCCACACTACTAGCTAATGTTTACTTAGTTAAAGGTCTATCTGTATGTAACCAAAAAAATATTTGTTTAAACATCAGAAAAGCACAAATTACTAAACGCGTTTTACCTGCCTCTGCGGATAGAAAAGATATACTTATCTTTTGGTATTGGGTCCTGGCCCAAAGCAATCCAGCTATGGCAGGATTACGTAAACACAGCAGGTCCTAGGCTGCAGGTTACACATCACTCCCCACTAAGTCGTTGGTACAGCAGCTTTTGACAAACACAGGACAATTGCAACTCTCTGAAACACACACAAAATACAGGGCAGAATCCTTGCATCACACATACATGTGTCAGTCTACAATGTTCTGTCCACAGCAATCACTGACCTTGAAATTGAAACCATTTAATGCCGGTTCACTGGTAATAATAATAATATCACATAGGTGCAGTTTTCAATCACTTAATACAGTTATAACTAAGACTTCACTGAGAAGCCAACATTTAACCAGCTCACACAGAGCTCATCCACACACTTTTCGATTAACAGCTGTGTAAGTTCCACAGTCTGCTAGTGCACAAAACGCCTCTCAACATGTCGCTCAGACACAAACACTAACGGCCAACTTACTTGATGTGAAACTTCCTGGCAGATTAAAACTGTGTGCCCGACCGACACTCGAACTCGGGACCTTTGCCTTTCGCGGGCAAGTGCTCTACCATCTGAGCTACCGAAGCACGACTCATGCCCCGTCCTCACAGCTTTACTTCTACCAGTATCTCGTCTCCTACCTTCCAAACTTTACAGAAGCTCTCCTGCGAACCTTGCAGAACTAGCACTCCTGAAAGAAAGGATACTGCGGAGACATGGCTTAGCCACAGCCTGGGGGATGTTTCCAGAATGAGATTTTCACTCTGCAGCGGAGTGTACGCTGATATGAAACTTCCTGGCAGATTAATACTGTGTGCCCTACCGAGACTCGAACTCGGACCTTTGCCTTTCGCAGGCAAGTGCTCTACCATCTGAGCTATCAGGCGTACATATCCCACAAGCTAAAGATAAAAGTTTTGAATAACTGTACATATACTCATGTACATAAACACTAAAGGACGTATTTTCTATAGGGTAATGTCCTATGTCATTGTTTAGCCAGCAGGCAAGGGGCTCAAGTCCTCCATCTCGCAATTAAACTTTTTGCTTATTTTGGCATTTATTGATGTCGTCAGGCAATAGTTTTCCCATTTAGAGTTGTTTTTATGCATGCTTTCTTTTCAGTATGGTACAAGACTGGAAATGGCCCTTGAACTGGGTTTTCCTGGGAATAAAGAAATAAACTGTTTGCCAAATACAAACGAAACAAATACATGTAAAGTATGGCTGCACAACATATAAAATAATGGCCAAACAGTTTGCATCACGAATTTTCAGAGATATGGCAGAAACTGATATAATTAACATTCATGTGCAGCCATGTTCCAATGTAAATGTTAAGGAAGTAGTGTAAAGCGATGTCATTTCCAACGATTCTCCACACACCAAACAAACAAGCTAATTTGGACGTTATATGAACTGCATAGTTTCAGTATCAGAGTAATTGACTCAAAACCTGCATGTAACTGCAGATGAATAACAAAACGAATGCCCAAGGTAGTGCTGTTAAAAACTTTCAGAGAACGCCATAGTAAGTGTACTTTATGTACAAATAAACAAAAGTGTGCAACAGAACTCGTCTGTGAGAAAAGTGAAAATACTAGTGTTGCAAAGTTTGTAATAACGTTGACGCTTAACTTCAGTGAAGTGTTCGATCAATTGTGCAGGTGCAGCATCCTTTACACTTCTGCATTCATTTTCAATAAGCCACAATAAAAATTCAAAAATCTTAGCAGTAATCCACATGCTTTCAAATCGAAGCTGAAGAGTTTCCTCATGGGTCACTCCTATTCTGTTGAGGAGTTCCTTGAAAAATTTAGCAGATTCTTGTTGAATTGTTGATTGCATTTACTGAAATTTATAGCACGACTCTTTTCAGGTTCATAAACGTTTTATTTTTATTACTTTTATGTTGTAATGTCATGTACTGACACGTTCCATGACCTTGGAGATTAGCTCCTCAATTTGGTCCTACGGAAGTTGACTTGTAAATAAATAAAAATTAAAAAATTCTTAGGTAAAGCACAAGCAGCCATTCTAGGGAACTCGCACTGCTACGAAACGAGTGTACACAGAGCGCAACGCAAACCACACCTCAACAACGTTCCACATGGATCTCTGGATTGTTGAGATGGAATGTGAGCCACGTGATTGCTCAGTACTCACAGCAATTCAAAACATAGAGGCTTGTCACCGCTAAGCTATGAAAGTTCTTTTAATGCACATGGTGATAGTGTGATATGCCAATAAATAAACTGCAATGCTCATTTCAAACAAATGAGAATCATGATGCAGTCGAAAAGAAACGACAACGTGGACGGCAGTACAGGTATCAAAACTTCACTGCAGCAACCGAAACGCAAGCAAAAGAAATAAATGTACAGAGCTAACCGTAAACTATCACCATGTACAGAGCTAACTGTAAACTATCACCACAAACAGAATGTACAATCATTATGTCCATTCATAAGACAATATATATACTAACACATCGTCTTTCAGCCAAACCGCATTATTGTATGCTTGTATATTGATGCTTAATCTATTGTATTCCATGTACCTCATACCTGAGATGCCTGTCCTGCGAAAGAGCAAGATCTAGCCACCTGTATCCAGTGACCAGCTGCAAATCCTGGCATGTCTTCCAATGTTCCTGTCTGCATGGCATCAACTACCGTCTACCAGCAAGAACCACCATTCTGGCAATCCGTCAGAACATATATCATCACGACTACAAACGATGACATTGTAAAAATGTGATAATTCTTTTGTAAAGACTTACGATTTTGATTTGTGAAAAAGAACGTTTATGACAAACTCACATAATATGAAATTTAAATGAGAAAGCTGTGTGATATCAGACTCTTACATGAAAGAACTGTTTAAAAATTGAACATTTTATGTAATAATCCTGCTTGACATGAACGTTTTACGCACTTCAAAATCTAATGTGCTTTCAAAATGACATGACAAAATGCTTATGAATTTCCACAATATTGTACTGTCTTGTGATAGATTAAATATTATTGTACTTTGTTATCTAAATTTCAATTGATTTTCAGTTAAAAAGTAGAATAGACTGAGTATTGTATGTCGTGACCTTGGTTTTTCACCCCATTTTCCTTCGGACCGCATCTGAATAGGTGGACTAGTATTTACAGTAGGGCACAAGTTAGAACACAGGCTTCAGTCAAATAACAAGGGCAAGTGTAAAGTGTGAATGTAAATGCACTCAGATTATCGCCCTCTTTCTCTAATGAAAGCAGTGGTATCCATGTAACATTTAAAACTGTGAACTTATGCCCATTTATTATGAAAACAGCAAATGAAGTGACAATAGTTAAATATTGATCTCCAACAGTCGAAAAAGTATCATCTCAACATTTATGGGGCATTTTACAACGTTCCAAACTCTTACACAAAATTTACCCAAAGTAATGTAACTAGAGAGAAAATAGAACCACTTGTATGAATATCCAGAGCTCAGATGGAAACCCAGTTCTAATCAAAGAAGGGAAAGCAGAAAGGTGGAAGGAGTATATAGAGGGTCTATACAAGGGCGATGTACTCGAGGACAATATTATGGAAGTGGAAGAGGATGTAGATGAAGATGAAATGGGAGATACGACACTGTGTGAAGAGTTCGACGGAGCACTGAAAGACCTGAATCGAAACAAGGCCCCGGGAGTAGACAACATTCCATTAGAACTACTGATGGCCTTGGGAGAGCCAGTCCTAACAAAACTCTACCATCTGGTGAGCGAAATGTATGAGACAGGCGAAATACCTTCAGACTTCAAGAAGAATATAATAATTCCAATCCCAAAGAAAGCAAGTGTTGACAGATGTGAAAATTATCGAACTATTAGTTTAATAAGTCACGGCTGCAAAATACTAACGCGAATTCTTTACAGACGAATGGAAAACCTGGTAGAAGCCGACCTCGGGCAAGATCAGTTTGGATACCGCAGAAATATTGGAACACGTGAGGCAATACTGACCTTACGACTTATCTCAGAAGAAAGATTAAGGAAAGGCAAACCTACGTTTCTTGCATTTGTAGACTTAGAGAAAGCTTTTGACGATGTTGACTAGAATACTCTCTTTCAAATTCTGAAGGAGTTAGGTGTAAAATACAAGGAGCGAAAGGCTATTTACAATTTGTACAGAAACCAGATGGCAGTTATAAGAGTCGAGGGGCACGAAAGGGAAGCAGTGGTTGGGAAGGCAGTGAGACAGGGTTGTAGCCTATCCCCGATGTTATTCAATCTGTATATTGAGCAAGCAGTAAAGGAAACAAAAGAAAAATTCGGAGTAGGTATTAAAATCCATGGAGAAGAAATAAAAACTTTGAGGTTTGCTGATGATATTGTAATTTTATCAGAGACAGCAAAGGACTTGGAAGAGCAGTTGAATGGAATGGACAGTGTCTCGAAAGGAGGATAGAAGATGAACATCAACAAAAGCAAAACGAGGATAATGGATTGTAGTCGAATTAAGTCAGGTGTTGCTGAGGGAATTAGATTAGGAACTGAGACACTTAAAGTAGTATAGGAATTTTGCTATTTGGGGAGCAAAATAACTGATGATGGTCGAAGTAGAGAAGATATAAAAGTAGACTGGCAATGGCGAGGAAAGCGTTTTTGAAGAAGAGAAATTTGTTAACATCGAGTATATAGATTTAAGTGTCAGGAAGTCGTTTCTGAAAGTATTTGTATGGAGTGTAGCCATGTATGGAAGTGAAACATGGACGATAAATAGTTTGGACAAGAAGAGAATAGAAGATTTCGAAATGTGGTGCTACAGGAGAAAGCTGAAGATTAGATGGGTAGATCACATAACAAACGATGAAGTATTGAATAGAATTGAGGAGGTGTATGTGGCACAACTTGACAAAAAGAAGGGACCGATTAGTAGGACATGTTCTGAGGCAACAAGGGATCACAAATTTAGCAGTGGAGGGCAGCGTGGAGGGTAAAAATCGTAGAGGGAGACCAAGAGATGAATACACTAAGCAGATTCAGAAGGATGTGGGTTGCAGTAAGTACTGGGAGATGAAGAAACTTGCGCAGGATAGGGTAGCATGGAGAGCTGCATCAAACCAGTCTCAAGACTGAAGACCACAACAACAACAATGTAACTATGCCAGGCACCTCTAGATAATACATCGATATTCACACAAAGATCGTAACATGTAAGTAGTTAAAACAGTCGTCGATCAAGGACGCCATTCTTCTTTTTTCTCTGCTCTGCTCTTTTCTCTTTTCGCTTTGACATTGTGTTTGTCTCTCTCAGTTAGCTTGATTCACCTCATGCAGTTAATTCAGTGGATTCAAAGAATTGGTTGTAGGAGATCTTTCTTAAATTGGTACTTAATTATTGGCAACTGTTACTAGAAATCAGAATACCAAGTGCGCACGTTTGAATATCTCTCATTTCATGTAGAGGATATCTTGTTTTCAATATTATGCTGTGTGAAATATTGTAAATTGACATTTATTTCGTTAAAATATACTGTTATAGTTTAATCGTATTTCATTTACAACCCTGTCCTCCCTTTACAGATTCACAATTTTGTGTGTATTCTGAAATATGGAAGCTTTTCTTTTGGTTACTAAATTTCATGCGCCGTAGTGTTTTGTTTGTGAAATACGATAGAATCTGCAATAATTTTAATATTACAAAGTCTATTAATCAGTTTAATACTAATTTCTGCAAAGACACATATTTCAATTCACAGTCAGTAATAAATTTTACCGGAAGATTTGCTCTCCAAACCAAAGTTGTGGGCCGTTCCTAGTTTCAGAAGACTTTGCATTAACTTTTGTAAAAGTTCCCAATTAAGTTAGTCATTTAATGAAAGAGGCCCCAGTTTCTTTTAACGTTGCCGCCATTGCTTTTCATTTTAATATAAAAATAGTTCACAACTTGATATTGTCTTTCATATTGTGTATATAACTGTTACAATTTCAAGTTTGTCATTTTATGTATTTTCTGATGCATGTATAAAACATAACTAATGTCTGCAATGAGACACGTCGTGAGAGTGTACCAAGAAAAGGAATTATAAAAGCAATAACACGATAAGAGGTCGTAACTGTGAATCATGTAAAAACAGTGATTATCATGCTAGAAATACGACAATGTAGTAGTGTTGACAGCACAGTGTCTCCCACTGCCTTTCCCTCTCTCTCTCTCTCTCTCTCTCTCTCTCTCTCGCTCTCTTTCCTCCATATTTTTGTAATATCCAGTGGAGTAAGACTACAAACTGTAAAAACTACACGAACGTAACCTGCAAGACAACTCAACAACATTTTACTGCATCTCTTTCCCCCAATATATCTAAAACGAATAGCTTCTGCTTGTTTACATCGACCAAATGTGGTGATCTCATTAAATATATACGCATTGGTCCACTGGAACAGGCGACCAGTGATCGGAGTCGCTCCCATGGACCTGTGTACACTACTTATCTCCTTCTTGAAGCTCCCTACAAGTTGCAGTGGGAATAGAGTCAGCATGCATAACTGTTTTCAGACTTTTGAGTTCCTGTCAACTGCCGCACTAGACGAGTCTACAGACACATTCTACGATGTATCAGTGTCAGACATTGAAATTATTTCCAGACTTCGAGTTTTCACTATATCCTTCACATGCTGCACTCACAGAGCCTCAAATAATTACAAAACGACTATTACTATATTTTCAGCTATGTAGCTCGATTAAATTCATGCTCATCCCATCGGAAATGGATGCATGTAGATCATGGGAAAGAGGGAAATTCATATAAATTTTTTTGGTAGATTGATGTTTATTACATGTATAAAATCAAACCACAGCTGGTTATGTTAGCAATATGAACATATGGATATAGAAGAAATGTGGAGAAAATGACCTAAAGCCGGTAAAAAAGTAGGAAAATTGAGGGAAAATGCATATAATCTCAGGGGAGATACGACAAAATGCGGGAAAATTGGGGAAGAATGATAGAGTACTTACATGTCTGTCTACTGCTGGCAAGTTCTTGTTCATGGGAATGAGTGTTTGACAGCAAAAGAGATATGAGAAAAAAATCGGAATGGAAGCACTGTGACCCAGAGAAACAGTGACTACAATAAGACAGCTCGAATAGAATGTTTAATATGGATGACTTTGAAACATAGAGTAACATATTTATATATGTCAGATCACAAGCCCTGGTGTGACCACAAACTTATCTGTAACCACCTATCTTAAAGATTCTTATAAAATGTCTGGACATGTGTCTACGAAAACCTTTTGCATGCTCTTTAGGTAATGAGTATTGTACTACCAGGTTTGGGGCTGCAATATGCAACTATTGAATGGATTGCATGTTTGACACTGAGCAATACTGCCTAAGTGTTTTAAACTCTAACTAGCAGTATTTACAACGTGCTTATCTGTGTTTTCTACCAATCAAAACTTTATGATCCTGGTAACATTTACCAGTACCTTACAGAACAGTTGCTGCATAATATTTTCAACGACGTTGTGCAGTATGTCTGCTGAAGTGGTAGGAGTACCTACAAGTTGGCTCCTATCATGAATGATTTTCTAGAAAATTGTTCTGGGCGTGAGTTAACAGCAAACCTCTCGATACCACAGCCAACAGAGAACTTCCAACGCATATGTGACGAATCATGTACACCAAAAAGATGGAAAACCTATTTCAGCATCCTCTTTTAGATGAGCGAAGATGCGCGTGAAGTCCGCCATTACCTGGTTAAATTTTGGACATGAACCAAGTCGCTGTTTCATTGTTACTTTGATTCTGAGTCACTGACAGGTTTTTTTAGGTACTGCAGCCTCTGTGTATAGATTTGCTTCACAGTTTGTGTGTGTGTGTTTGTGTGCCTGAATCTTTGTCAGAAGACATAGTCTTCTGTACACGGAGTTAGTGCAGCATGTCCACTAAACAGATGGAAAACCTATTTTGGATCCCTACTTCAGATGAATGAAGATGCGTACGAAGTATATCATTTCCGTCACATTTTGGACATGAATCAAGTTATCAGTTTCATAACTACTTTGATTCTAAGTCACTGAAATAGCTTTGTGAGATACTGCTCATCTTGTGTGCGCATTTGCATGTCAGTTGTCCTGTTCACAAAGTTAGAGCGTCTTGGTGCATAATTTCACTAGTCAGATACCGTTGCTATGCATTTGTCTATTTCCTCATAAGATGCATTTTCCATTACTGGCGATCATTTTATAGGACTGATGCGAGCATAGTATAATTTCTTAACTGTAATCGATTGTGAACAGTGGACGCTGTACACTCTGGAAAGCTATATTGAGCACGTATCACAGAAATCTATGTTTTTAATTGTTGTATAAGGAGGTAGTTTTAACATCTTAAAGTCTGTCTACATAGAAAGTGGAAGAGAAAACTTGCAAGGTGGATGTATGTCTGATGTTGGACATATATGTACTACAGTAGAGCATAGAGAGCACTGCATTCTGTACAAATAATATTTCAGAAAACCATATGGCCTTAACATTATTGCATGTTTAAGTGCAGAACTGTATAGCCTTATGACTGTATGTGTTTATGTTCTACAATCATTTTTCTCTTGCCAATACCATTGTGGTACTGACTCCAAACACTAGAACAATAGGCCAGAATTTATATCACAGTTGATTTACGTAAAATGTTTCAAACTCCATTAATCTGGAGCTCCATAATTCATAAACCACACATTTCTTGTTAACCGTCTGTTACATCAATATAGCACTCTCATATCTACTATACACCGATAAGGGGTGCTCACCTCCTCGACATGCACACGTCTGGAGAGATCTTGTGCTCTTGGATAGATGCTGAGAGTAGGATTGATGTGGAATACTCTTCGTTGAGCAGCAGTTGGCTCGAGTTGGCTGTGATCCTTCATGAGATGTGGGATGTACTGGGTATTGTACCCTCCTACTTATGGTCAATTGCAAATTCAATCGGCGACTGTGTTCCAGAGAGGTTAGGTCAAAGTCAATGCAGGGAGCTCTTTCACTCTCCGACTTTGTCCTACAAATGCGAGAATACCTTGTGATTCCCATCCACATAGAGTAATATGGCAAATCGTAATTAAATCTTGCCGAATTTATGAAGTGTTTTGCCTCAGGAACGTAGTTTTCGCACCTTCTCTCCGCTGATGGTTATTTCCTACACTAAGAAACAGTATTTGTGGCATGTGATGTAGGCAGTGTAAAAGGGTTCATGATATATCCATACGTACACAGCCCTCATAGAGTAATGGTGAGGGTGGTTTGCAATGATACAGAAATTGAGAACTATACTGCAATGTCACTGGCTGACAACATCGCGATAGTGACGTGATGAGACATTCTGTTGACTTGACAACTTGTCGAGGGTAGTGGTTTGGCCCTTGAGTAACTGGAGAAAATGTGTTGAAATTATGGGAAACGTGGTACAGTTGCGAAATTGATGGAGAATACGTAATCACAGTAGAAGATGAGATTAAATGTGGAGGTTGTCACCTTTATAACAGCTGTTTGGAAACATAGCACAACGCCACAAACTCTTCCAATTTCCTTATACTGTAGTATCTTCCACATTTTAGTCAGTAAGAAACACTACCTCTGTCTCTTATTCCAACCATCCCATGTATTTTGGTAGCAGCATAATTTACATCATGCGATGTCTAGTTTTTTGTGCGAGAGCCAGTGGATCAAAATGTGTTAGTGTTAGATCAAACATGACATGGGCCTCGAAGTTATGGTAGAAAAACAACATGTATTGCTTTGTACATAGCTTTAGTCATATACTGCTTCAATGTCTTACGGCAAAAAACAATGTATAAAATTGCTTGTTAAACAACAACAGAAGAACCTTCTCCTTATGATTGATAGTCTGTGGGCTATGGTCTTCCTCCAGTACAGACGACAAAACTTTACTCAGATCCGTGGAAACGACTTCGATCGCTGGCAAGCTGGTCCAGTGGACCAAGACATGTATATTTAATGGTGATCACCACATATGGTCGATGTGAACAAGCATATCGTATTTGTTTCTGATATGACAGGAGAGAGAGATACGTTAAAATGTTATCGAGTTCTCTGCCAGGTGACGATCATGAAATAGTTTGTAGGTTTACTCCAATGAATCTTACAAAAATAACTAGGACAGAGACAGAGGACAGAGAGATAGAGAGATACACTGTGCCATCAAAACAAAAATTCAAACACCATCACACTATCGTATATCTAATGTCGTAATCATAAGAATACGATAAAGGAATTACTACATGTACAAGGGAATATGTGTAGACTGCTGAATTTCTTTGTGCGGTCCATACGTACTCCACTTGGTTGTGAATTTCCTCCTGTACATTAGAGTGCAATTTTGTTGTTGTGGTAGCTTCCTGTCTAGTCAGTGATTGGTGCAGGGCTAGACAGCCTTCTAACAAAGGGAATAGAGCTCTTGGAATATGATGAGATTACGAGACAAACAGCAGGCGTCTGTAACTTGGCGGCGGAGATTTCTTATTTTCGAAATCAGGTGTATCCAAATCCTGTTATTGAAGACTGGATGATTCGTGAGAATATGACAGGTATCTCGAGAAGTGGCTTCTATGAGAAAATTAGGGGTTAATACGAACATTTCCACAGGGAGACAATTAGCAGGGGAAGTTCTATCTTTGTTTTCTCGATAAATTAGAGACGACACTGTCCTTAATTTTTTTGTGTGCCTGTAAATGGATGAACCAACATCTTAATATGTATATTAAATTTACATATACATCTATATTCATACATCACAAGCCATTGTATGGTGAGTGGCTAAGGATACCCTATACTGTTACTGATCATTTCTTTACCTACTTCACTCGCAAACAGAGTGAGGGAGAAAAACATGGTCTACACGCCTCCGTATGAGCGACAATTTTTTTTATCTTATCTAATTGGTCTATACGCAGAACGTATGTTGAAAGCAGTAGAATCCTTCTGCAGTCAGTTTCAGATGATTCTCAATAGTTTTTATTGGAAAGAACATCACATGCTCTCCATGGATTACCATTTCGAAAACACATAAACAGTTCTCAGAACGTTTTGGTTTGCAGAAGAGGGGAGGGGGAGCATATTGTTGATCATCCTGGTGTTTACCCCAGTGACATTTAAGCTCCAGCTCCTTATGAGAAAGATAGGACAAATTTTTCAGGTGTGGAGTCAGCTGCCTGGGTTGTTGGACAGGAGCAGTTGACTCCTGATACAAAGGCAGGGTTTCACAACCCTGTGCTGGGAGTGACAGCTGTTCACATGAACCCCAGTGGTGGTGATGGGGGTGGAGGCGATGTGGCAATGGTGAGGGGAGTGAAACATCCTGCTGCACCCATACATTCACAGATCTCAGCAGTACTGGTTTGGGAGTGACATACCAGAATTCTAAATGACTTACTTCCACCAGCATCGAGAGACAGGCAATCGAGAGACAGACCATAGTTAGAGTTGGACATCTTCAACTATTTACTACGAAATATCCTACACATAGCATTTGCAACTTCCAAATATTCTCAAAACTGCAGTTAGTTTCAAATTGACTTACATTTAAATTCTGGGTGAAAAATTTTTTGAACGAGAATAACATTGCTAAAATGGGGTCAAGCTTGCTCTACTTGAATTTCTTTAAAATCTGATAGATGCTTCCCGATAAAATGTTAAGCTGGGATATCATACCTTAATGCACATTAAACTATGCTGAGGCTATGTCCTCTATTTTGTTCATAATATATTTTGTAACCTAGTACTTTTTATAATATTTTTTCTATTGACATTTTCAAATGTTGCTGGCTGCTTTGAATAAGGTTATTTTTACCAGTGTGGTCATTGTGTCTATAGCTGCTGTACAGTTATTCATAGTATTTCAACTAATATTTGCAACTGCTAAAAAATATCAGCTAGGTATCTCTCAGGATTTACTGTTCGATCACAATACTCACTTCAACAAGTATGGAAATTTTATATCAGTGAACATTTCTCTGCTACAAATAGCTGTCTTGAATTGCCCAGGTGTTCTTTAATAAGAACTGCAAATGATATGAGAATAGTAATTCCGGAGGCAGATACCTTGAACTACACAACTGTAGTACCTAAACTTCGTACTGGGAAATATTAATGTTGTTGTGTGTGATGGTAACACTGTTTATATTAGCAACTCCGTTTGGTGAGTATTTTTCCCAATTCTTTATGGTTTTGTCCTGTTTATGCCATAAAGAGTGAAAAAACAGGGGCGTTTATTTGGTTTCACAGCTCTCTTGTAGTCTTAATTTGTTAGTTATGAGTTCCAAAGGGAAAATATGAATGGAATTTGTTATATAGAATTTGCAGTCTCTTGCTTGTATGTATGAGGGTCACTCCAAAATAAATGCACACTATTTCTTAAAAAATCCATGTTTTATTCTACATGTTTGAAAGTTTTACAGTGTTTAGATACATCCTTTAGGAACAATATTTTCATTTCTCCACATAATTTCCATCCCTCTCAACTGCCTTACGCCATCTTGGAACCAGCACCTGTCTACCCGCACTGTAAAATTCTGGACCAACCTGTCAGAGCCACTGATTGGCAGTGTGCACAAGGGGGTCATCATCTTCAAACCTTGTTCCACGAAGAGAGTCTTTCAGTTTCCCAAAGAGATGATAGTCACATGGAGCCAGGTCAGGACTGTAAGCCGGGTGTTTCAGTGTTGTCCATTCGAGTTTTGTGATGGCTTCCATGGTTTTTTGACTGACAGGTGGTCGTGCATTGTCATGCAACAGCAAAACTTCCTGCTATGGCCGATGTGGTTGAACACAAGTCAGTTGAGCTTGAAGTTTCTTCAGTGTCATCACATATGCATCACCTTTTATGGTGGTTCCACTTGACATGATGTCCACAAGCAAGAGTCCTTCGGAATCGAAAAACACCGTAGCCATATTTTTCCAGCAGAAGTTGTGGTTTTGAGTTTTTTTCTTAGGTGAATTTGCATGATGCCACCCCATTGATTGCCTCTTCGTCTCTAGTGAAAATTGATGGGTCCATGTTTCATCACCTGTCACAATTCGTAAAAGAAATTCATCTCCACCATTCTCGTACTATTCCAAAAGTTCGCTGCATACCGTTTTCTTGTTTCTTCATGAGCCACTGTCAGCATCCTGGGAATACACCTGGCACAAACCTTTTTTAACGCCAACACTTCCAGTATTCAGAGCTATTGTAGACAGCCAATGAAGGTGACGTTACTGATGTGTGACCCTTTAAAGAACAGAATTTAGAGACATAGGAGAAACACTTTCAAGGACAAACAATGCCATAAAAAATATAAACATTGATAACACAGGGATATAAATGTTTTCAAAATCAAATACCAGTGCAAAGACTCCTACATTTCATCCAGGGAACTCCATGTTCCAGGAGCTTACATGAAAGACCCATGTTGAGGAGGCAACTGCAGAAGTAAATGTCATAAGAAATTTGTCCATGCAGAAAGGCTGAACATTATTTAAAGATATTACAAATTAGAGATGTATGAGAGAAAAAAGGCATTATTTGTAGTAATTCAGGCAAGATCTTCAAAAAAACTAACATACGAGTGAACTCAAAAAGGAACTTTACTGTTACGTCCTACTTGCTGTGAAGAACAGAATGCATCCAAGTCTGCAAGGCCATGTTTCTGAATAAACTTGGAATCTGTTAAGGTGTTGTGGTTACAGCGATGAAGCAAAGAGTACTCGAAAACACAAGTGAAGAAAGCAGAAGAACCATCATCTAAGAAAATTTAGTTCACCAGAAATTAGGGAACAGCTGAAAGTTTTTCAGTGGCTGAGTCTTGCTACTTTCACTCTGGACAAAAAATGCCTTAGATTGTCACTTAACATCACACTCATGTGCTCCCTGTACAAATCTGTGCATACAGACCATAATTACAGAAAGACTGTTTCAGAACATTATAGTCTCTGTTTTCGTCATCCCAAAGAAAGATCAGTGATGCCTATACACGGCCTAGAGTACTGCTATGGTCAATAACTATGCACTTGCAACTAATTATAAAGCTCACCTTTTATAAAAATACAGGGCTCGAGAAGAGAAGAAACAAGAGATGGAGTGAGCCCAAAACTTATACAGGGTGTTACAAAAAGGTACGGCTAAACTTTCAGGAAACATTCCTCACACACAAATATATAAAAGATGTTATGTGGACATGCGTCCGGAAACGCTTAATTTCCATGTTAGAGTTCATTTTAGTTTCGTCAGTATGTACTGTACTTCCTCGATTCACTGCCAGTTGGCCCAATTGAAGGAAGGTAATGTTGAACATGTGCCTTTACAAGTACGACACAACATGTGGTTCATGCACGATGGAGCTCCTGCACATTTCAGTACGACACAACATGTGGTTCATGCACGATGGAGCTCCTGCACATTTCAGTCGAACAACAGATTCGGTGACCAATGGATTGGTAGAAGCGGACCAATTCCATGGCCTCCACGTTCTCCTGACCTCAACACTGTTGATTTTCGTTTATGGGGGCATTTGAAAGCTCTTGTCTACACAACCCCGGTACCAAATGTAGAGTCTCTTCGTGCTCGTATTGTGGACGGCTGTGATACAATACGTCATTCTCCAGGGCTGCATCAGCGCATCAGGGATTCCATGCGATGGAGTGTGGATGCATGTATCCTCGCTAACGGAGGATATTTTGAACATTTCCTGTAATAAAGTGTTGGAAGTCACGCTGGTACGTTCTGTTGCTGTGTGTTTCCATTCCATGATTAATGTGATTTGAAGATAAGTAATAAAATGAGCTCTAACATGAAAAGTAAGCGTTTCCGGACACAGGTCCACATAACATATTTTCTTTCTTTGTGTGTGAGTAATGTTTCCTGAGGGTTTGGCCGTACCTTTTTGTAACACCCTGTATAGGACTTTTGTAAGCTGCAACTTCTGTTTCCAGCAAGTTTTGTTGACAACAACAGATCCCATCAACAATGGTTTGTTTTGTAAGAGCGACTGAATTTTTTTAAATTTTACAGAAAATGACACAAAGTCAAACCAAGAAGTGTGTTTCTGTGCTCGGAAATACAGAGAAAACGAGGAAGATATGAGATTGCAATGTGTTTGTATGGATGTTGAAGTCTCTACCTCCAACAGTAAAGCTCATTTTAGCGATTGTTGTGGAGTATTGAATCCAAACAGATTTGTCGCTGCAATGTGCTCGACAGCTATTCAGGAAATATCTAACCTAGAATTAATACCTAGAACACTGAAAAATCTAACCTAGAATTCATTGATAGGAAATTCATGTTTATTCTTCACAGTGAAATGGAATTTTTCTCATTGTATTTCAGAGTCACTACAGAATTTACAAAATGTTGGTAAAAGTGAACTAGCATGCTGACTGGAATACTATTGCTGAATATGCGAGAAGAAGGTGGTGACAAACCTTATATTGCTCGTGAATCAACCAGTGAGAAGATTATCAATTGAAAGTACCTTGTGGTTTGGTATGTTGCTGTTAAGAAAGAAGATGTCAACAGGAACCCAGTTAGATGGCTAAGGTTAACACACTCGGACTCGCAATTGGGACCATAGAGATTTAGGTTTTCAGTGACTTTCCTAAATTGCTCCAAGCAAAAGCTGGGATGTTTCATTTGAAACGGCACGGCCGATTTACTTCCCCATCCTTAACACATTCCGAGCTTGAGCACTGTCTCTAATGACCTTGGCGTCGATGGGACGTTAAAACTAATCTTCCTTCCTTCTTCGGATGGGAATGTCATAAAACAGCATCCATTGGTTATGTGATATAAAGAAAACTTTGATGAAGAGTTTAGAGCTCATAATTCCAACAAGAAAACAAGAAAAATCAACGAGATCCCACTGTCAAGAGCCTTGTACATGCCCGTCCTGCCTGTAACAAAGGAAAAGTACAACTATGTGGTGTCCCTGTTCAGATCAGTGCTTCCGACATGGCACAGTGAAGATTTAAAACTTCAAGAAATTTTCAAACGCATTTATTCAGTAACAGATATTTTAAGTTATCTAGTTGTTGTCCTAAAATAGCGATAAGGGTTTACCAAAGGGATAGAATATCCTATGGAATTTAATTTACGTATTTTATCTTTCCAGTTTTCTTATACTGCTTATCACCGTCTAATATAACAGTCGCGACACTCACTGCTGTAAAAGTTGTTGCCGTTTGACAGGTGGAGCGACACTAGCGCTCCAAGCGGCAGGTAAGGTGAACGTCAGATGCGTCGTAAGGATAATGTTTGTTTGCATCAATTTCCTACGTTATTTCCAAATTGTTCGAGTTAGTTTCTTGCCTCCTAGAGTTTGTGTAGTATCATAAGGCATATATGTTTCTAAAAATGATTCTAAAATAAGCGCAAGTATGGACAAAAACCATGAATATAGTGGCAAGCTACAACACATTCGTGAAGAAACACTTGTGACATTGGACAGAATTGCAGCTTACCACGTCGATATCAAAAGAATATAAACACACATAATCATATGTAAGAAGCACAGACATATACCTCTACATGCAAAAGCGATGGACAGCTCGTTTATCGCTTTGTAGGCCTACTGTGTTTGTCATTGTCGCCTGTTACCACAAGTACGACCTTCATCTTTATATTATTCTAAGTGGGACAAGCAACTAACAAATAGTGGGAGAAATATGCTGAAAACATTATAATGAGCTGATTATATTACATTTCACGCAAAACCAAATATTTGAATAATTTTCAAATAATCTGTCTGTAGGCACTTTCCTTGTCCCATAATAGTTTCGCTCGGAGTCTAGCGATCTGCGCATTCTGACACTACACACGCTTTTGTAAGACACGAACAGCTGCACTTAATCTAACCACTTCATCATCAAAGCAGGTCTGTGTTGTTGATTCTCACGAATCTGGCACTAATACATGGAGAGTTGAACTGGCTGCTTCTGTGTCATAGGACTGTTTTACAGCTTTAGATTGACTGTCGAACCTTTGTGGCAATTTCCTCTTCATCGTCAGTTGAGGTGGCTTATTTGGAATGTCAAACAGTGTGAGTACTGCATTCCACACTAGTTTGTTATTGTCTGCGTTCATGAACTGGTTTTGTTCGAAATGTAGGGAACAAAACCTAATATTATTATACAGGTAAACCGGGTCTTTCTTCATAAGGTCTTCTCGTCTGCTATTAACTAGCCATTTTTTGCTCCTAAAACGAAACATTCATCATTTATACACATACAGTTTGAAAGTGAATCCTGACGATACACTTTAGTAACATGATGGTATATACCTCTCAGGAGCCTTAGGAAACCTGAAAAAGACAGCTGTGGTGTCTCCTTCCTCTTGCTGCTGCAATTTATTGCGCTACAAACGCTCCCGATGGTAAAAACCATTGTGTAAATCAAAATAAACAGTCACTATTCGATTTCACGATCGCGCCAAACTCACAGTTCAACCTACCGGCCGCTTGGGGCGCTGCTGGCGCTGAAGGCAACAAAATCTAGGCGAAGTACCTCCATGGTCGCGACTGCTATGTTCGACTGTGCTGCTTATCTCACAGCCCACGGCACAGTGCTTTGTCTTGCAGCAAGATCTTTGGTTTAGCTGATTTCAATGTGTAGTCAGCTGCAACCTCGTTGTTTTGCGGAAATTTGTTTGTGACACTCTCCAGGTAATTTATAAGCGTTTATAAACTGTAAGCAGGAGTACGTGAAGAAATGTGATTCGGAAGTAAATTAACATTGTACTTCATTTCCATCACAATAAGAGTTGAGTTTGATGAGTGTAATATTTCGCGATTATCTTGTGATGGTGCTGTGGTTGCTATGTTTCAGGCTGCTGTCTTTTCTTTTAAAAATTTTAAAGGTTACAGAAGGATGAGATTTTATTCTGTATTTAATTGTGATCACATTACCTATAGTATGCTTGGTAACTGTGTGTGAATTTTAATTTTTCAGGTTATGTTCATAACAACCAAATACCTGAGTTGTTAGTGCTTGTACTTTTGGGCCTGTCCGGTAAAATCGCTACGTATATCTTCGTAAAAGAAACGGCTGAGATTGTAACGTGTTGTCAGGAGCAGTTTGTCTGTGCAGTGATCTGCGTCATGTACTTCGTGACTGACGAGAAAAGGCGGACAGTGAAGTTCTGACATTCGCTATGTTATTACGGTTATGTTGACATACTTAACTATAATAATGATTGTGATGATAATTTGCTGTTATTTGATGTAGACATAAAGCGCCTCCAGATTTTAGAGCTAACGTAAGCATATTTTCAAGTGCCCACAGTTGCATGATTTCATGGTTCGAGTATGTTCACATGAAAGGAAATGATGTAATTCTGTTGCATTTTGTTAGTGCTGTGCTTTGATGACTCTTGTCATTAGTATTCGTGTAATCGTGTGTAAATGCCAGTTTGTTATAGTGTGTGGTTTTTAATGGAGTTCTGTATAAGAATAGTGTAACATTATTTAGGAACTGACGAAATATGAGGTACGAATTAACTTAAGTGTAATTTGTCTCACATAAAGCCATATGTCCTACATGTCATCAGAACTTAATAGGTCGTTCACCATAGTTACCGTTAGTAGCAAGTCGTTCCAGTAAATCAGTTTTGTAAGAAAAAACAAACCAATGTTTAATCTTGATGGTAATAAAAAATGAGGACTTCTGCATTGCAGTGTGCAATCTACGGTACATGTGTATGGTTTTCTTTAATAGCAGGTAAAGATTCTCAAATGATGTTGCTTACTGTAAATTGAGTATACATCCGTGAATGAATACAGATGAAGAAAGTTTCAAGATAATACCTATGTCGAAAATGCGTATTCACTGATAAACAATCGGTATGTCCAGATTTTCATCACGTCCTCATAAGACTGAAATTAACACAACGAACAAAGTGTATAATGAAATATTTGGTGTTATTCAGTAGTTTTGCTTTGATTGTTCGTAATGCTGAAGTTAGTGCATGCACAAAAAAATACACGTCTTCCATAATTGTTACAATAGGACAGTATCCATAAGCCAGTGTTACAGAGGAACAGTAGCGATTGTAAATACTCAGTTTCCAGTGCATTTATTTTATGATTGTTCTCTCTCTTCATGACCTGAGAAATGGAAATGAGTTTATATCACTAAACACACTTTTCCTCAGCTACTTTGAATGTGTTTCCTGCGTAATCACCCATTTGCTGCGTCCAATAGATGAGTGAAAATACTGCCTTTGAGCTATACTTCATGGTAACAACGGAAAAAGAGTACAATTGTTCTTATCTGATTGCTTTTCTTTTTCAGACTGTAGAACTGAAGTCATGGACCAGGAGCCAACTATGTGGATAAAGAAAGAGGGAATGGATGAAGTACAAACTGAGTCACACTGCATGGTAAGTGGCTTACTTGTATTTCTTAAGTGTTTCATTAATTTCTGTGTGCAGCAGTAGAGTGTGTGAATCCATGCAATTGATGCCATACTACTGGAAACATGAGTAGGCTAATTCAATTTACTAGAAAACAAACTTTGTTTTAAATATGGCATTTTGCACAGTGCATTGAAATAAGCTTTGTATTAAGCCTCACATAGAATTAAGTTTCAATTCAATGTTCAGTAAACGTGGAAAACATATTTAATGCACAACACAATTATACGGATAAAGTGGTTGCCATTAAGTGAGTATATGCTGCTCTGATAAGTTTCTTTAAAATGACAACCTTAATGTGCCACTTAAGAATCATTTTTACTATGGTGAATGTTAGCAGTGCTATTAAATTTATAAATGGTATGGGTGCAGTTAATGCATTATTGCAGTGTATTGTGGTATGGAATGACTGTAATTTATTAATTGATGATGTAAAATAAATTAACTGTAAATAATTTTGAAGTGATGTTTGTTTCACTAATGTGAGAGGTACGTTTTGTAGTGCTACTAACATTAGTTGACTTTAAATATGTGAACAAAGTGTAAGTAGAACTGTCAGCAGTAAAATTAAATTACAGACAAATATCACATGGAAGAATAAATTGCATACACAGCCTGTATATGCAAAGTGAATTTGTATGTTGACAGCAAAGTTTTGTTGAAGCCATGAAGGTACATATTAAATATTGACAGGTTTGTACATAACCACTTTCTCCATTTGCTGCACATTTTTACACATATTGTTTGTGAAACTGCCAGAATGTTAGTTACTGGTGTAAACAATCATACATATATATGTCACTTAAAATCTGGTGCAGTGCAACCATTTGTAAGGTATTCAGCTATAAGCAGGCAACTAAATTCACTTGGTGCCACTAGTGTTTTTGTTCTGCCAACCAGAATTGTGAGTCCTGATACAATAACGCAAACTACTTGTGTACTGTCTGTGCTGAACTATTCTGCTTCAACATCCATCTTGAGTACAACTACAGAAGTACTATGATAGCATTAATGCAGCATTTTCATTTGAATATATGTAAGTGCTTCATTATAGTTTGTACAAAATATGCCAACAGCTTGCAGTTCATTCGAAAAGCAGTATCACAACAATAATCCTAATCTGTCTCTGTGAGGGAACTATAGGAAAGTAAATACCGTATTTACTCGAATCTAAGCCGCACTTTTTTCCGGTTTTTGTAATCCAAAAAACCACCTGCGGCTTAGAATAGAGTGCAAAGCAAGTGGAAGTTCTGAAAAATGTTGGTGGGTGCTGCCACAACTAACTTCTGCCGTCGAATATATGTAGCGCTACAGAGGCATGCTTTGTAGGCACAAAGATAAATACTGGCACCAAATCCTCTGTCAGTAAATAAATTAAAAAAAAAGGTGGAAGACGAGCTTGTTTCTCTGCCCCGAGTTTCGACCAGTGCATTTTCATACATTATCCAATGAAGTAAATACAAATTCCGTATTGTTAGTCTTCGAATGTAGCAGAATTTCAACGTACTACCAAAATCCGACTGGCAGGACTGTTTGGGATGTTTGTCAATATGGCCAACTCTACATTCTGAAATTTTTCCTACCTGTGAGAGATGGTTGCTAATAGGAACTTTTATGAATTGTGAATCACATGCAGTATTCTCTTCACCATAAGAATAATATGAATATAAATGTTTCACCATGTATTGTTTCGTTTGCTGCTATCTGATTTAAATCCTGTCTGCCTAACAAACTACGAAACTAGAGTGAGACAACAGCAAATGCGGAAGAATATACATATCATGTCATGTTTATTTTCGTATTATTCTTATGCCTAATAGTGATACAGTTAGAAATAAGGCACAGCAATTGACTAGATTTTTAAATCTAAAATGACTCTAATTTCTGTGCAGAATGTCATGTACTAAAGAGGCACCTGCAAAGATTTTCAAACAGAAAACTTACTGCTAACCTCATGTTCAGAACATCTTCTATCATATGCAGTCTTATATTTGGTTCTTGTTGATCATTATCAAAGAAAGTAGCAGTGTAAGTAACAACAAATAGCAGTCTCTTGCCATTGTTTCGCTAATGAGACGATTCCTCTTTTTTTGTTTTAATTGTAAGTGGCGGTAGCATGCACAAAAGCAAGCCATGCCGTGAGTGGTGACAGGCGATAAACACGCACTATCAGAATGTGACAAACAATGCATGACACAGTACAGTAATGAATTTTCAGCTTAGTGACGTAAACACCTATAACAAAGAAAACGGCGCTTATCAGATGAAAGAAAAATAAGCAATCAATTCAAACCAGACGAAGCATGTGAAAAAGGAAGGTTACCCGATAAATATGGACGGAAGCCTGGCGCATAGCTATGGCTACCTGGTAAAGCTTAACTGATAAGCTTAAGACTCGAACCAAACTACTGTAGCTGTATCGTCATTTATTCGACCTAAATTGTGTCTCATATTACAATGGACCAACTTTGTTTTGATTTGGAGATGCGGCCTAAAACTTTTCTCTCCCCTCGAATTTAGAGTCTCAAATTTCAGGTGCGGCTTAGATTTGAGTAAATACAGAACACTAAATTTTATTAAATACAGTAAAAGAGTGGTTAGACGCAACATAGTTCGGGCTTTGGCTTTGACACCTGACATAATAATGGTTTGGCACACAGAATGATATGTATGCACAACACACACCATGTGAATGAAAAGAAATTTGCGGAGTCATTGACCCCCCCCCCCCCCTTGAAAAATTGATTGCGATGAGACTAATCCATAGTGCAGCTCAAGGCCTAGCCTATGTTCAAAAGTGGCAGTGTGGCTGTGAGCTGACAAAGCCTAGAAATGGAAAAGCCAAGTAAAGGATGTGGTAACAAATTGACCAGTAGCACAGCCTAATGTTTACCAAAAATCCAAATGGTGCCCAGAATGTATCTTTTATCTACAAGAAGTCTTGTCTTACATTGTGTGCTGTGTTAGTTGATGGGCAGAACTTCCCTTTGACCTTAAGAGATGCATGTAGACATACCAGTTGAAAGTCACCTTCTTTGCCAAATTAATTAAAGCTTAAGTTTTAATTGGTGAACATTTTGGCATGAGCACATGTTGGAAAGTAGTGGCACAAAATTTTTAATTGAATATAATTGCTGCATCAAAATTAAAACCAACTTTACTAACATTCTACTTCTTTATTCTTTGTGTTCATATATTTATTTCAAACAGTCACCATGGCACTCAACACCTTTGTCCCAATAAGACACAAGGTTCTTGGTGTCGTCTGTGTAGAGTGACTGTTGGAAGACCCACAGCCTCACCTCTGCTCACACCAATTCACCACTATCAAAGTGAAGGCCTTGAAGGTGTTTTTTAGGTATCGGAAATAATTGAAAATTCATTGGGTCAAACCAGGACACTATGGAGGATGATCAATAATAATGAATCAAGGGTGCCAGACCGTTGCAAGTGCAAGAAAAGTTGTGTATGGTCTGGCATTGTCATGATGTAGGAGAGGGTGTCCACACGTGGATGAACTATTTTAATTTGCACTCAGTGTTCTGAGGGTTTTGCCGTGTGCTTATAAGGTTAAACAACACACACACACCCATGTTACACACTGCATTTCAGAACTCTACAGCAGGAGGGTGCTGCATATTGCGACAGCAAAATGGTAACATGAGCAGAGTAATATGCATGACAAATGATATTAAGAACAGAATCAAAATTTTGGAGGCATTACTTCCTGGTACACCCTTGTAATAAATTAGTGCATTTGACAATTGCCTTGAATGTTGCTGAATGGTTCCCTTGGCATTGCCCAGCATCCATTTGGAAGCCAAAATACTAAATCCATATACACATCAGCCAAAACATTATTAAACTGACTTCTTAAACTTACGTTTTGGTAATTTTCACACCTGTCAACACTCGTTCTGTTTGGGATTGCAATTATTATATTCTTCTTGAAGTCTGAGGGTATTTCGTCTGTCCAATACATCGTGCTCACCAGATGGCAGAGTTTTGTCAAGGCTGGCTCTCCCAAGGCTATCAGTAGTTATATGGATGTTGTCTACTCCCAGGGTCTTGATTCAGCTTAGGTATTTCAGCACTCTGTCAAACTCTTCACACAGTATCATATCTCCCATTTCATCCTCATCTACATTCTCTTCCATCTTAATAATATTGCTTAAAAGTACATCACCCTTACATGGACCCTCCATATACTTCTTTCACCTTTTTGCCTTCCCTTCCTGCAGTAATGCACTACGAATTCCTGTGACAACCTGACAGGAGCAAAACGTGAATTTTTCAGCTGGGTTACATTTAAAATAAATAACCCTGCCATGACAATCTAACATCAACCCACTATCACTTACAAAAACACACTCCAAAATTAAGTGCACTGAATGATTTTTAATTGCTGTCTACTTCACAGGCCAAGAAAATTTTCCAGTACTCAGTTTTGACTATCAGAGGCAACATGTGCCCCATGAGAGCTCGACATTGAGAGGACGGATGCAAACGAGGCAGTTCATAGGTATGGTGGAACACCAAATAAAACAGATAATCAAAACAAGAAACTGAACGACCAGAGTTGAGGAGGGTGCACAGTGGTTTCTGGTTAAGTTGTACCCAAAGGTAAGACACGGGTTCCCCTACCTCAGACTTCGCACAGAGACAGCACATCAGCAGTAGAACAGTACCATGCCTCTTCCATTCCTTGTGATGTCAGCTGTTTGACTCTCCTTCCATGGAACCAGGCATTGGCATACAAAATGCCCCCCATCATTACACCAGAAACACAACCTACAGTTGTTCCTTATGGGTGGTCCCCTTTTAAATTGCTTGGAATCTTGATCCCCATCCTGAGAATCACACTTAAACCCACATCACTGCTGGTCTGCGAAACTCGGGCTTCAATGGCGGACACCAAAGCCTCTAATTCAGTAAAAGATGTGCATTTATTAGTGAAGGGAATCCATGAATGGTCCTGTGGCTCCATTTTCTCTAATATATTGTTGAATATTTCTATCTCTGTGACTTGCAATTCCAAGGATGGAATGGCCATATGCATTCATCTATGTACCTAGGAAAATGTTCATGAAGAAACTGCACTAGCCAAAAATGTTGATGCTTGAGCAGCATCTTAATACAAGGTTACCATGTGAGCCCAATAATTGATTTCCACAGCTCCCTCGATGTTGCACTTCTGTGTAAAATTTGACTGAAAACACGGCTTAACACAGGGGGTACAAGGTCTGAACAACAACAACAACAACAACATTATTGGATATTGCCAACGCATTGACATGAAACACACATTTGACCATGATCCACAGGATGGATTTCACCTGTCTTTAAATTCTAAATGAAAGTTCCAATATAACTTGAAGCAGTAAAATTATTTGGTAAGGTAATTTCCCAAATGAATTCCCCTCATGACCTCAGAGGTGTCTGTAGAATTCCTACTACTTCCAGCAATAATCTGTTAGTGGGAGAATCTTGTTTACCATATATTGATCCTGATTTGTCTAAATCAAGGCAGCTGGCACCACTCTGCTAGTCAGTCATCTGCCACTGTAACTGCAGAGCTAATCTAACCTGCTCAGAATAAATTGTGCCTGAATTGTATGTATTTGCTTATGGAGGGGCTGACTACTTTCTAAACACTCTACATTCTGACACAAGATTGCCATGGCTGGAGCTCAGTCAGTGCAACATGCACTTCCTGAGTGCAGTTCGTACTAATCACCAAAGGGTTGTCCACACTGGCATGCAGACAAGCCACAAGTTTGTCAACACTGCCCTGACATGGAAGCTGACACACTCTAAATTCTAGGTTAACTGTTGCTTCTTCAATAAGGACAAACTGACACACACGCGCACACACACACCTCATCGTGAATGACAGTATGGGGACCCCTTTCCTCTTTACTTCCTGGAAAATAACGATCCTCTGTTACCAACCAAACATCCAGCAGGAGAAGGGGAAGTTAAGTGGGAGGACTGGAGGGATTGGGGTTAACAAGAGTCACCATTGTTTATTAAGAGGTATTTATTTAAGGAAAATAACTACAGATACATTAGCAGGATTACAAACACTCTGAACTTTCAAATTTAAGACATTGCATACTGTAGTTTAGTGACAATTTAAATGAGGCAACAGTTAAAGACAAAAGCTGTGTCTGACACCAGTTCTTAGATTTTAGATTCAAAATTTCCATCTTCACAAACTGCTACTCAGAAAAGGCTTCAACAAATGAAGAACTAATTATTTGGAAACAGGTGGCTCTTTAAGACAACACAGAAGCCTAACTCATCTCAAATGTTAAAACTGAATAGCTATACTGGAATACAGAGGAATTTACAGCTGCCTTGGGACCACTAGAAAAAGGAAATTCTTAAATACACCTCAAAGTGCATCTAGGTAATTTAATGAAGGAAACAGGTGCAATCATTTCTAGAGCTGCTTCAGGCAGACAGAGCTAGTCTCTTTACATCTTGCCCCAATGAACAGGTAAGTAATCAATAATAGAATGAGTGTGTACAGATTGATGTAACTGGCTTCAGACACAGTGAAAATTCTATTTAGGTATACTGTAGAAAATGCGTAAGTAATTCAGTAAGTGTATGTGCATGCATGGCAGCTCAAGAACGCCATTTAAAAAGGAAAACCAGTAATTAGTAGTCCGAACCGACTTGTAGCAGTAAATAACAGGTGAGAAAAGGCCACTCCCTGACAACTTTAAAATAACAAACATTTGAACAATTAAATCTAGTAAGGAGTAACTAGCCCTGAGATGAAATAAATGTCTTTCTCTCTCCTGCTCAGAGATGGACAGTGAATGAACACACAAAAAACCTTCAGAGCTCAGTAACACTTGATGGTTTTACACACTTTTGCTTCTTCCAGCCCGTGAGTCTCAAATGTCTGGATGAGATCTGAATATGACGCGTGATACCCATAGAGCCGATCAGCATGTGGCCATTCTAACAGTGCTGGACGGTATGTACAAGAAAAGCACTCGACCCAACAAACCCCCAAACATCAAAATGTACAAAATTTTAGTATATATTTCAAACAAAAATTCACGTAGCTTAAGTGAAGGCAGCCCATCAGTAGCTGGATGTGGTGCATTCCATGAGGCTGGCATACAGAGTCAATGTTAATAGCCATAGTATGATGAGCATGCCCTGAGTCCAGGTCCAAAACAGTGTGCCACAACAGTAGATTGCTGGAGCAGACTAAGGAGCATCTAAATTCCACTGTCATTCTCACTTAATGCAACCACATGACCACAGTAGCTGTGCAGCTCAATGGACTCATCAGATGATTCTCATCAGAAAGGCTTAACATGGTCACATTCAAAAAACAGTGTTCAGGGTTACCAAGTCATCGAGTCCACTGCTGAAAATGGGCAATAGAATAGCAATAACAAGCTTGTCTGGTTGCTAGACAGTACCCTAACCCCTACTAAGGCAACGTCACAAGGTATTAAGTCACGCAACACAACCCAATTAAGGCAGTTTTTCAGATGAGAAAGCTCCTTGCATAATGTGACTTCCACTGAGAACAGCAACCACAGATAGCCAAGACCACACCAATGTTGAGGCTTTTTTTTTTTTTTTTTCAACACTTGTGCCTGCAACTATTAACTAAACAGAACTTTTAAAGGACTACCACTCACTCCATTCTGTCAATTTCGGCTGAATTGCAAACACTGTCTATGTACCCTGCATGGCTCTACCGTGCCCTATGGCGTCACAAGCTCCAAGCAGAAGTGACATCCACCAGGTGTATGGATCGGAATTCAGAGGTAGCCCGCCGTAGCTTAGATAGTAATAACCATAAAATCATCATTATTAGTACTAGTATATTAGTGATATTGTAGTCAGTTAATTAATACAAAGATCAATTAATAACAGCATGTTGCTGTATTCTTTCTGTCTTCTGCCCAGCATCTCTCTTCAAGGCATCCTCTTTGCATACACCATGTTGCTTCATTATTTCCTCAATATGCTCTTTCTTGAAGTTAAGTGGTCTACTATGTTTCTATCAGTAAGATGATTTCTTATCAAAAATTAATCTTTGGCTGCTAGTTATCTAACATTCTCAACAGATGCTGATATCAGTTTAATGATTTTCTTCCTATATTATTATTGTTTCTTTTTTTCTCATTCCAGCACTTACTTACATTACTGGTTTTTCTGTCATGATATGCTGGTGCTGCTCCGTGAATAATCTTTCCCGAACTTGGTCTTCTTTTGGGAGCAGCAAGTAAACCCCATAATTCAGATCCGTAGAATAAGGCTGGTTCAGCCTGTAGCCTACGCTCTTTTTTTGTACTGTCAGAAACATGCCAGTCCCACCAAATGAATTGATGAAATTAGAATAGTAGTAAGTAGTGTACCAAGCTAGTGTGTGTGTGTGTGTGTGTGTGTGTGTGTGTGTGTGTGTGTGTGTGTGTGTGTGTGTGTGTGTGTGTGTGTTTTAATAATTTTATCATAAATAAGCATTCAGTGCAACAAGGTTTTGATGCAACTGTTCTAGATATTTTATGATTCTGATCATAAAAGTAGTATGAGTGACACTTGACAGTCCAGTTTCTGCTCCCCCACACAGATCATGTAAACTGTATTGTCATTTGATATGAACAACATTGATTTTATGAACAACATTGATTTCATTGTTTCAGGTAGTAGCTGTGTTTATTTGATTACACTACCATTATATGCATATGAAGATAACGGAGCTAGAAAATGATTGAAAACAATAGCATAGGGAGAAGGCAGAAGTTGAAGATCATAATGAATTTTCAAAGGCATTGTCATTAATCAATCTTACAATTTTTAGCTACCTCCCATTGAAATATACCATAGTATGGACTCGTCACACACACTTTTGAACACAAAAGACAACACTTAACCAGAACTACTATTTAGTTATTAAGTGGTATGACAGTTGGGCTTTATATATCTGATACATTTATATAATATGGGAGGACTGTGACTGCTTAAATGTACTTATTACAGTTTATTTTTACCACAGGCCCAAGATTACCCATGCAGCATGAATGTAAAAGAAGAGTTGGAGGAGGGTCTGAATAAAGAGGTAATTTTAGAATTTATATGACAGCATGGAATTAATCATTGCCGAGATGTGGTGGAAAATAATGAGACGGTTATCAATGGTGTGTGTAGTCACTTCAGCAGTCCTGTTTGTACTTTAGGGTAAGGGTGACAGTGTTACAGTATTACAGTATGCGCCAGGTTGGAAACGGGTTAACAGGTAAAAAGAATATTTTGTTACACTTTACCCATATGGATTTAAACATTATCTTGAAGCAGATGAACTAGTTCAGCTTGTGAATTGGTAGAATTGCTTCTTTACATTATAAGCACAAAAAAGAATTAAATGAGATTGCATTGACAAAGTTATATGGTAGCTGGTATCAAGATTGAAGCCATGATTTCCTGTTTTAATGAGCACTTCGCTTAATGGTTCCTTGTATGTGAATTCCAGCATTGGGTGTTTTTATTTGCCATGTGATACTGCTTTTGCCTTTGACCTTAAGAGATGCCAGTAGACATCAGTTGAAAGCCACCTTCTTTGCCAAATTAATTAAAGCTTAAATTTTAATTGGTGAACATTTTGGCATGAGCACATGTCGGAAAGTAGTGGCACAAAATTTTTAATTGAAAATAATTGCTGCATTAAAATTAAAATAAACCTTATTAACATTTTACTTCTTTATTCTTTGTTTATGTATTTATTTCAAACAGTCACCATGGCACTTAACACCTTCGTCCCAATGAGACACAAGGTTCTTGGTGTCGTCAGTGTAGTGCGTGTGTTGGCAGGTCCACAGCCTCAAATCTTTTCACACCAATTCATCTCTCTCAAAGTGAAGGGCTTGAAGGTGTTCTTTAGGTTTTGGAAATAGCTGAAAATTCATTGGATCAAACCGGCACACTATGCAGGATGGTGAGTAATAATGAATCAAAGGTGTCAGACCGTAGCAAGTGAAAAAAAAGTTGTGTATGGTCTGACATTGTCATGATGTAGGAGAGGGCGTCCACACATGGCTGAACTATTTTAATTTGTGCTCTGTGTTCTAAGGGTTTTTTCATGTGCTTATAAGGGTACACAACACACACCCATATTACACATGGCAGTTCAGAACTCTCCAGCAGGAGGGTGCTGCATATTGTCAGCAAAGTGGTAACATCAACGGAGTGATATGCATGAAAACTGATATTAACAATAGAGTAAAAATTTTAGAGGCATCATTTTCTGGTGCACCATTGTAATAAATTGATGCATTTGACAATTGCCTTGAATGTTGCGGAGTGATCCCTGGGCATTGCCCAGCATCCATTTGCAAGTCCATATACGCATCAGCCAAAACACTATTAAACTGACTTATTAAACTTATATTTTGGTAATTTTCACACCTGTCAACACTTGTTTTGTGTGGGATTGCAATTATTATATTCTTCTTGAAGTCTGAGGGTATTTCGTCTGTCCCATACATTGTGCTTACCAGATGGCAGAGGTTTTTCAAGGCTGGCTCTCCCAAGGCTATCAGTAGTTTTAATGGATTTTGTCTAGTCCCAGGGCCTTGATTCAACTTCGGTCTTTCAGCAGTCTGCCAAACTCTTCACACAATATAATATCTCTCATTTCGTCCTCATCTATGTTCTTTTCCATTTTCATAATATTGCCCACAAGTACATCGCCTTTGTATAGACACTCTATATACTTCTTTCACCTTTTTGCCTTTCCGTTCTTTGCTTGGAACTGGTTTTCCATCTGAGCTCTTGATATTCTTACTGGTGGTTCTCTTTTCTCCATAGGTCTCGTCAGTATTCCAATAAGCAGTATCTATCTTACCCCTAGTCATATATGGCTCTACATCCTTAAATTTGTCATGTAGCCATTCCTGCCTTGCCATTTTGCACTTCTTGTTGATCTCATTTTTGAGACATTTGTATTCCCTTTTGCCTGCTTCATTTACTGTGTTTTTATGTTTTCTCCTTAATCTATTAAATTCAATATATCCTCTGTTGCCCAAGGATTTCTACTGGCCTTGTCTTTTTACCTACTTGATCCTCTGCTGCCTGCACTTTTCATCTCTCATAGGTACCCTTCCCTCTTCTACTGTAGAAACTCTACAGCCTCTGATTCTTTTAGTTTATCCAGATCCCATCACTTAAAATTCCTACCTTGTAGTTCCTTCAGGTCTTGATGGATGTTTGCCTATTATGCATTATGACCATCTTCAACTGTCGGTGGTATCTGTCAGTCAGCAGAAGAAATTGGTCTCTATGCTTTTGTGCTGCACATGTCCCTTCATGTTTCCACTTCACTATCACATGGGGAATAGTGGATCTAGGAATGTTCAGAAATGTGGAATTCTCACATACAGATGTGTGACACAAGCAACACCCAATCACCTGTACACATTCGAAGTCAAGGAGTTCTGCATAGCACCCCATTCTGGTCTGTCATGATGCCTAACCACTACTGAGGTCGCTGAGGTGGAGTATCTGGCAGTAGGTAGCAGCACAGAGCACCTAATATGAAAAACTATGTTTCTAGGGGTGTCTGGATACTTTCAGCACATAGTGTATTATGAAGTTATGCTCTGTGCAAAATTCTACCAGCCATCACCATCTTTCATTCCTTAACCACATTCCATACTTGGCTACTACCTCCCCCCTCTCTCCCTTCCCCCCTCTCTCCCTTCCCCCCTCTCTCCCTTCCCCCCTCTCTCCCTTCCCCCCTCTCTCCCTTCCCCCCTCTCTCCCTTCCCCCCTCTCTCCCTTCCCCCCTCTCTCCCTTCCCCCCTCTCTCCCTTCCCCCCTCTCTCCCTTCCCCCCTCTCTCCCTTCCCCCCTCTCTCCCTTCCCCCCTCTCTCCCTTCCCCCCTCTCTCCCTTCCCCCCTCTCTCCCTTCCCCCCTCTCTCCCTTCCCCCCTCTCTCCCTTCCCCCCTCTCTCCCTTCCCCCCTCTCTCCCTTCCCCCCTCTCTCCCTTCCCCCCTCTCTCCCTTCCCCCCCTCTCTCCCTTCCCCCCCTCTCTCCCTTCCCCCCTCTCTCCCTTCCCCCCTCTCTCCCTTCCCCCCTCTCTCCCTTCCCCCCTCTCTCCCTTCCCCCCCTCTCTCCCTTCCCCCCCTCTCTCCCTTCCCCCCCTCTCTCCCTTCCCCCCCCCTCTCCCTTCCCCCCCCTCTCCCTTCCCCCCCTCTCTCCCTTCCCCCCCTCTCTCCCTTCCCCCCCTCTCTCCCTTCCCCCCCTCTCTCCCTTCCCCCCCTCTCTCCCTTCCCCCCCTCTCTCCCTTCCCCCCCTCTCTCCCTTCCCCCCCTCTCTCCCTTCCCCCCCTCTCTCCCTTCCCCCCCTCTCTCCCTTCCCCCCCTCTCTCCCTTCCCCCCCTCTCTCCCTTCCCCCCCTCTCTCCCTTCCCCCCCTCTCTCCCTTCCCCCCCTCTCTCCCTTCCCCCCCTCTCTCCCTTCCCCCCTCTCTCCCTTCCCCCCCTCTCTCCCTTCCCCCCTCTCTCCCTTCCCCTCCTCTCTCCCTTCCCCCCCTCTCTCCCTTCCCCCCCTCTCTCCCTTCCCCCCCTCTCTCCCTTCCCCCCCTCTCTCCCTTCCCCCCCTCTCTCCCCTTCCCCCCTCTCTCCCCTTCCCCCCTCTCTCCCCTTCCCCCCTCTCTCCCCTTCCCCCCCTCTCTCCCCTTCCCCCCCTCTCTCCCCTTCCCCCCTCTCTCCCCTTCCCCCCCTCTCTCCCTTCCCCCCCACTTCCCCCCCCCCCCACTTCCCCCCCCCCCCCCCCCACCTCTCTCTCTCTCTCTCTCTCTCTCCCACTTCCCCCCCCACCTCCCCCTCTCTCTCCCTCCCACTTCCCCCCCACCTCCCTCCCTCTCTCTCCCTCTCTCTCTCTCCCCCCTCTCCCCCCCTTCCCCCCCTCGCCCCCTTCATAGCTGACACCAAAGCCTCTAATTCAGTAAAAGGTGTATTTATTAGTGAAGGTAATCCATGAATGGTCCTGTGGCTGCATTTTCTATAATATGTTATAGAGTATTTGTATCTCTGCGACTTGCAATTCCAGGGATGGAATGGCCATATGAGGTGAAACTTTTAAACCAATAATTGATTTCCACAACTCCCTTGATGTTGCACTTCCATGTAAAATTCGACTGAAAACATGGCTGAACACAGGGGGTACAATGCCTGAACAACTACAATATTGGAGATGGCCAAAGTGTTGGCATGAAACATAAATTTGACCATGATCCACAGGATGGATTTCATCTGTCTTCAAATTCTAAATGACAGTTCCAATATAGCTTCAAGCAGTTACATTATTTGGTAAAGTAATTTAAAAATGAATTCCCCTCTTGACCTTAAAGGTGTCTGCAGAATTGCTACTCCTTCCTGCAATTATCTGTTGGTGGGAGAATCTTGTTCACCACCTGTTGCTCCTCATTTGTCTAAAGCAAGGCAGTTGACCCCACTCTGCAAGTCAGTCATCTGCCCCTGCAACTGCAGAGCTAATCTAACCTGCTCAGAATAGAGATTTCACTGTCGAATACCCAACAAGGGATTATCCCAATGAATAAATTTTGCTTGAATTATATGTATTTGCTTATGGTGGGGCTGACTACTTTCTAAACACTATACATTCTGACACAAGGTTGCCATGGCCAGAGCTCAGTTAGCTAGTGCAACATATACCGTCCTGGTGCAGTTGGTACTAATCACCAAGGGGTTGTCCACACCAGCATCCAGACGAGCCATAAGTTCGGCAGCACTACCCTGACATGGAAGCTGACACACTTTTAATTCGTAGATTAACTGTTGCTTCTTCAATAAGGACAAACTTGGACAGTCGTGGGACCCCATGTTCAGCAGTGGATACCTGCAGGCACACACCTCATGGTGAATAACAGTATGAGGACCCCTTCCCCCTTTACTTCAAGGAAAATAACAATTGTCTGTTACCAACCAAACATCCAGCAGGAGAAGGGGAAGTTAAGTGGAAGGACTGGAGGGATTGGGGTTCACATGAGAAACCATTGTTCATAAAGACGTAGTTATTAAAGAAAAATAACTAAAATCAGATATGCTAGCAGGATTACAAACAACACTCTGAACTTTCAAATTTAAGACATTACATACTGTAGTTTAGTGACAATTTAAATGAGGCAACAGTTAAAGACAAAAGCTGTGTCTGACAGCAGTTCTTAGATTTTAGATTCAAAATTTCCATCTTCACAAACTGCTACTCAGAAAAGGCTTCAACAAATGAAGAACTAATTATTTGGAAACAGGTGGCTCTTTAAGACAACACAGAAGCCTAACTCATCTCAAATGTTAAAACTGAATAGCTATACTGGAATACAGAGGAATTTACAGCTGCCTTGGGACCACTAGAAAAAGGAAATTCTTAAATACACCTCAAAGTGCATCTAGGTAATTTAATGAAGGAAACAGGTGCAATCATTTCTAGAGCTGCTTCAGGCAGACAGAGCTAGTCTCTTTAAATCTTGCCCCAATGAACAGTTAAGTAATTAATAATAGAATGAGTGTGTACAGATTGATGTAACTGGCTTCAGATGCAGTGAAAATTCTATTTAGGTATACTGTAGAAAATGCTTACGTAATTCAGTAAGTGAATGTGCATGCATGGCAGCTCAAGAACGCCATTTAAAAAGGAAAACCAGTAATTAGTAGTCCGAACCGACTTGTAGCAGTAAATAACAGGTGAGAAAAGGCCACTCCCTGACAACTTTAAAATAACAAACATTTGAACAATTAAATCTAGTAAGGAGTAACCAGCCCTGAGACAGAATAAATTTCTTTCACTCTTTAGCTCACAAATGGCCAGTCAATGATCACACAAAAAACTTCCAGAGTTCAGTAACACTTGACGTTTTTACACACTTTTGCTTCTTCCAGCCCGTGAGCCTCAAATATGCCAGTTACTTACCAACAGGCTATATTTGCCCAAGTCTGGATGACATCTGAATATCACATGAGTGATTAATATAGAGTCGATGAGCATGTTGTCATTCTAACAGTGCTTGACGGTATGTACAAGAAGAGCACTTAGCCCATCAAACCCCAACCACTCCATTCTGTCAATTTCGGCTGAATTGCAAACACTGTCTATGCACCCTGCATGGCTCTACCGTGCCCTATGGTGCCACAAGCTCCAAGCAGAAGAAGTGACATACACCATGTGTAGGGCGGGAATTAAGAGGTAGCCTGCCATAGCTCAGATAGTAATAACAATAAAATCATTATCATCATTATTAGTACTAGTATATTAGTATTATTGTAGGCAGTTAATTAATACAAATATCAATTCATAACAACATGTTGCTGTATTCTTTCTGTCTTCTGCCCAGCATCTCTCTTCAAGGCATCCTCTTTGCATACATCATGTTGCTTCATTATTTCGTCACTGCACTCTTCCTGAAAGTTCAGTCGTCACTTTGTTTCTATCAGTAAGGTGATTTCCAATCAAAAATTATTCTTTGGCTGCTAATTGTCTAACATTCTCAACAGATGCCAATATCAGTTTAATGATTTTCGTCCTATGCTATTACTGGTTCGTTTGTTCTCTTTCCAGCACTTACTTACGGTACTGGTTTTTCTGTCATGATATGCTGGTGCTGCTCCGTGAATAATCTTTCCCGAACTTCATCTTCTTTTGAGACCAACAAGTAAAACCCACAATTCGGATCCGTAGAATAAGACTGGTTCAGCCTGTAGCCTACGCTCTTTTTTTGTACTGTCAGAAACATGCCAGTCCCACCAAATGAATTGATGAAATTAGAATAGTAGTAAGTAGTGTGCCAAGCTCGTGTGTGTGTTTTTTAATAATTTTATAATAAATAAGCATTCAGTGCAACAAGGTTTTGATGCAACTGTTCTAGATATTTTATGATTCTGATCATAAAAGTAGTATGAGTGATGTGACACTTGCCAGTCCAGTTTCTGCTCCCCCACACAGATCATGTAAACTGTATTTCATTTGATATGAACAATGTTGGTTTTATGAACAACATTGATTTCATTGTTTCAGGTAGTAGCTGTGTTAGTTTATTTGATTACACTACCGTTATATGAATATGAAAACAATAGCATAAGGAGAAGGCAGAAGTTGAAGATCATAATGAATTTTCAAAGGCATTGTCATTAATCAATCTTACAATTTTTAGCTACCTCCCATTGAAATATACCACAGTGTGAACTCGTCACACAGACTTTTGAATACAAACCAGAACTACTATTTAGTTAAGTAGTATGACAGTTAGGCTTGATATATATGATATATTTATACAAGATTCAAGCCACAATTTTCTGTTTTAATGAGCAGTTCCCTTAATGGTTCCTTGTAATGTGAACTCCTGCATTGGGTGTTTTTATTTGCCAGTTGATACTTCTGTCACAGTCACAGAATGATTCAAAGAAAACCTACACAAAGTAATGCAGAAAAAGCAGGTGATCCTAACATACTGAGTAGAGACTAAGGTGTCTGTGCACACATTGCAGGTGGTATGGACAGGCAATCAATCTTGTGAAGTACTTCTGAACAGTTTTCTGAAAGCTGCCATAAGCTGCTAGTTTAACAGCCCACACAAAATTGAAATACTCTAGACCTTGTAACTATAAACAGCCTTGACCTTACAGATGGTATCAGGACAGAGATGGGTTAAGGATCATCATGCCAGCACAGCAAAAATGGTAAATGAAATTAATGAATCCTTGAAGAAGGCTAGAAGAATAGATTTGCTAGAAAGAACAGGTAAGTTATTGTTAGCATCCGATTTAGACAATGAGTGAATGTCATTTATTTCCAATATCATTTATGTAGAGGAATATGGGCAAACATTAAATGGACCGAATAAGTATGTGGCGAGTAACTGGATTACAGACAGAAAAGATCACTGTGGTTTAATAACAAAGTTTGAAAATGCTGAGGAGGCAGACTTTTGTACACTCAGTTCAAAAAAGTATGGACAGTAGGAACAGGCAAGAGTTAATGGAAATTCAGGTGTATGTAAAAAATCTCTGTGTGAAGCATTCAACTACCACCATCATACATGATCAACACATTTTACAGAGAACACGAAACATAAAATCGCTGGGTCAGACTTCTATCCAGGCAAACATTGACCAGTCTGTGGCTTTGGAGGAAAGCAGATGATGATCACTAATCCCTCTCTCTACTGAGTTGTAAGGTATGTGCAGGAGGATCATACAAACATGTTGTTTCACTGTCACGCAGACTCCTGTATTGGGCACACAATAATAGAGTAGAGAAGCAACTTGAAGAGTTGAAAACCAAATATTTGGCATGTCCAAGCGGACTCACAAATCATTTGTCCAGAGATTACTCTACAGCATTGACCTCTTACTTTGCTTGCATTTATTGCTAGTGTCTCACCTAGTGCAAAGACTGAGGCAGCCGGGAAAAAGGTCAGGTTGCTTCTGTATATAAGAATGGTAAAGGAACGTACCTGGAGAATTACAAACCAATGTCATAAAGCTTATTGGCTCCAGAGTTCGTGAACAAATCCTCAGTTCAAATACATTTAATTTCTTGGTGACAGATCAGTTTCTATCCACAAATCAGCAAGGATTTTGTGCAGTAATTACCTTGGTCTTCTGTCAAATTATATACTCTGAACCATGGATGACAAGCTGCAGGCTAGATTCCACATTACTGCATTTCCAGAAAGCATTTGACACACTGCCCCACTGCATACTATTAATGGAGCTATGAACATTTGGAATAGGTTCCCCAATATGTGAATGGCACGAGGACCTCTCAACTAATAGTGGCCAGTACTTTGACCTCAACAGAGACTGTTTCTCAGACACGAGAGTATCATTAATAGTGCCACAGAGATGTTTTATAAGATCATTCTTATTATGTACATATGAAATGATCTGATGAGCAGCATTCTGTGTCTGTTTGCTGATGGCATTGTGTGTGGGAAAAGGTCATCATTGAGCGACTACAAGGATAGATGATGACTTGGACAAAGTTTTTATTTGGTGCGATGAATGGCAGGTATAGAAATATTCAAGTGAATGCAGATGAGTAGGAAAAACAATCCCATAAAGTTAGAATACAACATTGGTACTGTACAAATTGACAGTCTGCTCAATAAAATGTTTAGGCCCCCCAGGGGGTCCACAACTTTTTCGTGGATACGTGTGTAGCGAGCACAGGACCCCGAGCTACTGTGGCCCTCCTTCCTTTCCGGGCTGCATACCTTCCTTTTCCTCATTCTTCCCCATCCCCCATCCCCCGTCTTTGCCCACCCCTCATCTCCGCCTCTTCCCTTCCCTTTCTCCCCCCCCCCCCCCCCCCCAGGGAGCGGTGATTACCCGAGCTGATACCTTCCGAAAGTGCCAATTGGTCCCTCCGTCCGTTTCTCGGGAGGTGTGACCTGAGGTGTGACCTGAGGTGTGAACGATCACCTAAGGCGGGAGTGCCCTCAGAGAGGGCCCCCACAAGGAAGGAGCGTGCCATGAGACATGCCGGTAATCATGGGGGATACTTCCGCAATGGTTTCCTCATCATGTACTATGTCGGCTCACAAGCGTAAGTTCAATGAGTCCCAGCCATGGACAGTTCTTCCATCGTTGCCAGAGTTCCTTGTTGTTTCTTGGTCTGACGAAGGTCAAGACTTCTCCACGGTCAACCCTTTCATTATTCAGAAAGGTGTCGACGCAATTGCAGGTCCTGTGAAGTCTTGTTCCCGATTACAAAATGGCACCTTGTTGTTAGAAATAGTCAGTGCCCTGCCGGCACAAAAATTTCTGCGTACTTCACTGCTCCACACCTTCCCTGTCCGGGTTGAAGCGCACCACACTTTAAATTCCTCACGTGTTTTCGTTTATACACGCTCCCTCAACGAATAGTCCAACGAGGAGATTCAAAACTACCTGTCTGACCAGGGCGTCATGGCTGTTCATCAAGTCGTGAAAAGGGTTGACACGAACATTGTTCCAACCCATACTGTCTTCTTGACATTTGACACAGTTAAACTTTCATCGAACATAAAAGCGAGCTACGAGATAATTTCCGTTAGCACTTATATCCCAAACCCTACACGTTGCTATCGGTGTCAGTGGTTCAATCATACCAGCCAGTCCTGTTCCAATCCGGCCAGATGCGTTACGTGTGGCAAGGATGCCCATGAGGGTGCTTGTCCACCTCCATCCCCTCATTGCACCAACTGTATGGGTGACCACATTACTTCCTCTAGAGATTTCCCCATTTTTAAATACAAACGGCTCATTCAGGAAATCAGAGTGAAGGAAAAGGTGGCAGCCTTTGTTGGTCGAAAGTTATTCGCCAGTCGAATGGTCACTGTGCCTCAGACAGGTAAATACAGCACTGTCCTTGCCTCTCCTCGGCCAACGAAGGGGGCAGCCACTCATACTTGTGATCTCACCTTTAGTGCCACGGTTGTCAGATCGTCCAGCGCAAAGATCGCCCGTTCAACCTCCCCACTCTCACCTTCTCACTCTATGGCTGACCCTTCATTGGGTTCTGCTAAATCTCGAGCCCCAAAATCAGACACCCGGACTTCCAAAAAAGAGCCTACTCCTGAAGATTTTTTATGTACCTCGATTTCACAACCATTGGTTCCTCCTTCATCTCAACGTCCTGTTTCCAAGAAGGCTAATAAGAAACCCAGTTCCTCTCTTTCTCCGCCACGGCGTGTCTCATTTACCACACCACCTGGTGGTAACCGCACTCGGCCATCTTTGGTGTCGTCGAGGCGCACTGCAGATAGCCGATCAACCGGCCAATCGCTGGTGGCAGGAGCAGCTCCCGAACAACCTATGGATCAGGATCTTCTGTCTTCGGCTGAATGCCGTTCCACTCTGTTGGCCACCGGCCCTGAGCAGTCATTGAGTTCAGGGCAACCTTGATCGCATTCTTGCCTTTTCTGTCCACCCTATGTCCATTATCCATTGGAATATTCATCGCATTTGAGACAATCGGGATGAATTGTCGATCCTCGTATGATCCTACTCGCCGGTCATCTTGTCTTCAGGAAACAAAGCTGCGTCCTCACGATCACTTTGTTTCCCCCATTTTCAGTCAGTCCGATTTGATCTCACCTCTGTTGAAGGCACTCCAGCACATGGAGTACTCATGATTCTTCGCCATGATACTCTCCATTATCATCCAGTTGCCTTAAACACTCCCTTCGAAGCTGTCGCTGTCCATTTTTCCCTTTCTGGATACACCTTCTCTCTTTGTACTGTCTACATTCCATCGTCCACATCAATGGCACGAGCTGATCTCCTTCATCTTCTTGGTCAGCTTCTGCCCCCCTATTTGCTGGTTGGGGTCTCCACTGCACACCACCCGCTTTGGGGTCTCCACATCCTTGTCCGTGTGGCTCACTATTGATAGACGTCTTCCACCAAGCGGATCTTGTTTGCCTCAGCACTGGGGACCCTACATTTTTGTCTGCCACCACGACAAATTTCTCTCCCTTGGACCTTTCAGTTGGTACTGTTCCGCTAGCTCGGCACTTAGACTGGTTCGCTCTTGTTGATACACACTCGAGTGACCACTTTCCATGTGTCCTTGGATTGCAGCCACAACTGCCATGTATGCACCCAAGACACTGGAAGTTTGCCCAAGCTCATTGGACACTATTTTTGTCGCTAGTGACATTCGATGACCGTCACTTTCCTAGCTTCAACGATGAGGTGACTCATATTACAGAAGTTATTCTTACAGCCGTGGAATGTTCAATACCTCACACATCCGAATTTCCCCGATGCCCCACAGTTCCTTGGTGGAACGAGGCTTGCCGAGATGCAATACGTGAGCGGTGACGTGCTCTTCGCGTTTTCTGGCACCATCCTACTTTGGCCAACTGTATCCGTTATAAGCAGTTCTGTGCGCAATGCCGTCACGTTATCTGCGATAGCAAGAAGGCAAGCTGGGACTTTTTTACTAGCTCTTTTACCACCTTCACTCCCTCCTCAGAAGTTTGGAGTCAGATTCGACGTTTATATGGCATGCCTAGTTTCTCCCTGGTCTCTGGGCTCACTGTCGTGCATGATAAATTAGTGGACCCTGTCACAATTTCTAACTCATTGGGTCAACACTTTGCTGCGATTTCAAGCTCTTCAAATTACCCACCAGCTTTTCTCCCGAAGAAACGTACAGCTGAAGTGCAACCTCTTGCTTTCTCCTCTCAAAATCACAAAAGCTGTAATACTGTTTTCTCCATGGGGAAACTCCAACAGGCACTCTCTTCTTCTCGCTCTTCCGCCCCAGTACCAGATGGTATCATCATCCAAATGTTGCTGCATTTATCATACCATAGTCGGCGATACCTCATTCATCTTTATAATCATATTTGAACCGACAGTACTTTTCCCAGATGGCGGGAAGCTATCGTCGTTCCTGTTCTGAAGCCTGGAAAGGACAAACATCTTCCCTCTAGCTATCGCCCCATTTCTCTCACGAGTAGTGTATGTAAGGTTTTGGAGCGTATGGTGAATTGCCATTTAGCCTGGTGGCTGGAGTCTTTTAACACCTGCCCAATGCGGTTTCCGAAAGCATCGTTCTGCAGTTGACCATCTTGTTGCTCTCGCCACTTATATCATGAACAATTTTCTCAGGAAACGCCAAACAGTAGCAATGCTTTTTGATCTAGAGAGAGCATACAATACCTGTTGGAGGACAGGCATCCTCCACACACTGTTCTCTTGGTCTTTAGAGTTCGGTTGCCCCCTTCGTGAATTTATAAGTGCGGGTGAACACTACTCTCTCCCGTACTTTCTCCCAAGAAAACAGGGTACCCCAGGGCTCCATGCTAAGTGTTGTACTGTTTGCCATTGCCATAAATCCAATTATGGATTGTCTTTTTCCCGATGTCTTGGGCTCCCTCTTTGTGGACGATTTTGCGATCTGCTACAGCTCTCAACGGACCAGTCCTTCTTGAATGTGGTCTTCAAGGATGTCTCGATCGCCTCCACTTCTAGCGCATCGAAACTGGCTTCCGCTTTTCTCCCAGTAAGACCGTACATGTCAATTTTTGGCGTCGTACGGAGTTTCTTCCACCTTCCTTACATCTAGGCCATGTCAACCTTCTTGGGTCTTCTGTTTGACAGAAGCTGTGCTGGTCCTCCCACGTTTCCTTTGTTTCGGCTCACTGTCTGTGATCCCTCAACACCCTCCGTGTCCTGAATGGTACCTTTTGGGGAGCGGACCGAGTGGTCCTTCTCCACCTCTATCGCGGCTTAGTGCGCTCGCAATTGGACTATGGCAGCATAGTTTACTCCTCTGCTTGGTCGTCTATTCTTCAGCGTCTCGACTCTGTCCACCACTGTGGATTACGTTTAGTGTCTGGAGCTTTTTACACCAGCCCTGTGGAAAGCCTTTATGCTGAGACTGCTGAACCTCCGCTGTCCAATCGGTGCGCTGTCCTTCAGAGTCGATATGCTAGCCATCTGTCCTCCATGCCTGCTAATCTGGCCCATGATATTTTTTTCGACGCCTCCTTGGATTTAGGGTGTGTAGGCCGCCCTTCCTCTCTACTACCACCGGGAGTTTGCTTCCGTAAACTGCTACATTATCTTTCCTTCCACTTTCCTAAAACTTTGACTACTTGGGGTACAGCACCGCCTTGGCTCTGCCCCAGACCTGCCCGCTCCATGACCTTTGTCAGTTTCCCAAGGATTGTACCCCTTCTCTTGTTTATCATCGGGCATTTGCTGTTCTGTGTGCAGAAATGAAGGATGCCACATTTATTTACAGTGATGGCTCATAAACATAGTTTAGTGTTGGGAGTGCCTATATTGTTGGCGACACCCCAAATCGATTTCGGCCTCCCAACCAGTGTAAGGTTTATACTGCGGAGCTTTATGCTGTTCTCCATGCTGTCCAGTACATCCGTCGCCATCATACAGTATGTTCCCTGATCAGATTCGCTCAGCTCTCTCCTCAGTCTCCAAGCTATCTACCCTGTCCACCCTCTGGTCCACCGGATTCAGTACTGCCTCCACTTGCTCCACTTGGGAGGCATCTCTGTGGAATTCCTCTGGATCCCAGGACAAGTTGGTATCTGTGGAAATGAAGCAGCTGATATAGCGGCCAAGGCTGCAGTCTCTCTCCTTCAGCCTGCTATTCGCATGGTTCCCTTTGCCGAGTGTTTTATGTCGTCGTGTTGCTCTTTAATGGCATGTACATTGGTCAACACTTCTCAATAATAAATTGCTCGATGTGAAAGCTCTTCCCTGTGCTTGGACCTATTCCTCCCGAACTCGTCATTGGGAGGAGGTAATTTTAAATAGACTCCAGATAGGGTACTGTATTTTTAGCCATTGACATCTTTTAAGTGGCGATCCTCCCCCACTTTGTCTCCATTGCTCTCAACTGTGGACAGTGAGACACCTTTTACTTGAGTGCCCCTATTTTACTCCGTTATGCACCCGTCTACATATGTCGCCTAATATATCTTCCATTTTAGCAGATGACACGCGCTCAGCTGATCACGGTTTTGAGTTTATTAGTGCCAGTGAGATGTCAGTCATTTGAAGCTCCTTTTGGGGACAAACAACCCCTCTTTTTCTAGTGGTTTTTTAAGCTTTCCTTTTGTTTTTAGTTTCCCCACTTTTTTGAGTTTCGCTCCAATTGCTGCTGGTTTCCAGTTTGGGTTTTTATCTTTTCCTAAGTCACAGACCGAGCGCTAATAACCTTAGCAGTTTTGCGCTCTAAAACCATAACAAAAAAGAAAAAAACAAGGCAGTCCGTAATATAATTATAGCCATTCATTTGGCAGCTGATTTAGCCATCCACTGTTCCTCGGTCTTGCTCTGACAAGAGAATACCTTGACAGTCATCAGAGATTGCAGAGGCTATTAACAATAGTAGGCAGGCTCTCCAGCACTGTAAGTGGCACCAGTCAATGGAGCATCATATTTACTTTAAGTGGCTTCGTGCCTGGGTCTGCCACCTGATAAAATAATGCATAAGAACGCTAGGAGCAGCATGTTTCAACCATTTGACCACATACCTCTCCTTCGCAGGTTTGAACTAAGATGAGACATGTCTACATATACCAGACAGTAGCTGTATCTGCTATTGCCCTGAATTTTCTTTGTCTTCACTGACTGAGACACCATTTCCAAACATTTTGCTCTCAATATGCTAGAGTCCCAGCATCTGAGAGTTATCATTCTGTCTTTCATGTTCTCAAGCAATGGAAGGAGCAAAAGGAATTACCTTTTATGACATGCCACCTGGATCTGTAAAAGCTCCATTCATTGAGTGGGAATTCATCAGTGTCGTAACTGTCTGTCCTGATACAGCCCCAGGGCTAGGTCACATCCACAACCAAATGATCAAGCACCTTTCAGTCGGTTGTGAGCATCATACCCTCACCATCTGGAACTGGATCTGGATTGAGGGCCAGTATCCATCATAACAATTAGAAAGTATCATTGTCGCAGTGCTGAAACTGGGCAAGCTCCTTTAGAGATGAGCAGTTATCACCCAGTAAGTGTCACCAATGCTCTCCATAAATTACTTTAATGTTCATTGAGCTGGCAGCTATGTGGCTCCTTGTGTCTCAGGGTCTTCTGGCTGCATCCCAGTGTGGTTTTCGCCAAGGCTGTTCCACTATTGGTAATCTGTTTTGCCTGCAGTCTGCCAGCCAATCAGCTTTTGCCCAATGTCAATGCATTATAGCCATCTTCTTCGACCTGCAAAAGCTGTATGACAACAGGAGGTCACACCATATCCTTGCTGCCTTACACAAGTGGGGTCTGTGGAAACCACACCCAGTTTTTATCTAGAGTTCTCTGTCACAGTGTGTGTTCTGGGTTCTGGTTGGTGCTTCTCATAACACTTCCCATATCCAAGAGAATGGAGTCCGCAGGGCTCTGTACTGAGTGTACTTTTCTTTCTACAAGCCGTCAATGGTCACTTCCAGCTGTGAGGTCATCAGTATCACCCTCCTTGTATGCTGACTATTTCTGCTTCTTACTATTGCTTCTCTAGTGTGTGTGTCGCCGAATGTAGACTGCAAGGCACCATATGAAAGATGCAGTCATGAGCACTCATCCGTGGCTTTTTGGTTTTCAGCTGCCAAGACCCATGTCATGGTTTTCTGTCAGCATCGTATGGTTCATCCACAACTAGAACCTTTTATTGATGACAAACTACTCAATGTGGCAGGAACTTACTGCTTTTTAGGAGTGGTCTTTGGTTCTTAGTTGGAATGAATTCTCGACCTTTTGTAGTGTAAGTGAAAGTGCTTGCTGCACCGCAGTACACTTTGTCACGTAAGACCAGCAGGGGTGCAGAGTGCACTACCTTTCTTCAGCTTTACAAAGGCATGATACCACCCTGTCTTTGTTATGGGAGTTTAGCATATGGTTCGGCATCATCCTCAGCATTGTGGATACAGGATCTGATGCACCACTGAGGGGTTTGATTTGCAATAGGAGCCATCTGAAGTAGTCCTGTGAACACATCTCGTGGAGGCTGGGGTCCATTCATTGTGTATCAGGTGCCAACAACAGCTTCTCAGTTATGCTACCTATGTTTGCAACTCTCCTAAGCATCCAAACTATCATCCCCTTTCCAAAAACAGAAACAATGGTGGCCCAGATCAGGGATTTTGATCAGTCCACACTCTGTCCCTCCCCTCCAAATCCCAGTTATTTCTTCCTCCACCTCTTGGCCCACTCACGTACACTTCTGTGGGGAACCCATGGGTCACAGCTTTGTCTTGATCCATCATGAGGTCCAAAAGACTCGTGCCCTCCTGAGGCTCCCTGCCACCAATGTTTCCCCATCATTGGTACATCCTGGTGTTTAGCAGTAGGCTATACTGATTGCTTGATGATTGCTGATCACATGGGCTGTGCTTTCACTGTGATAGTTCATACTGAACTGCCTTCCTTGCGGAATCTGTAGTGTTCCAAGCCATCTCTTGTGCTCTTGAGCATATCCTTTCCTCCACTGGTGGGTTCTTCATCTGTAGCAACCCCTTGACCAGTTTCAAAGCTTTCAACCAGTATTACACTCAGCATCCCTTCGTCATTGCTAACCAGTATTCCCAGTATGCTCTTGAGAAATGTGGATGCTCAGTGATGATTGTTTGGACACTGGGTCACGTTGAGATCCCTGGGAATGAACTTGCTGATAGCTTGCCCATATGGGCTATCAGTAAACTGTCTCTGGTAATTAGTAGTCTGGAAACAGACCTCTGATTGGTATTACTCCATCAAGTTTAAGGAACCTGAAATATGGAATGGATCACTGCAACTTCAAACTAGACTTCTTTCCTCCTCTCGTATTAATCTTTTGTCTCTGTACTTCACTTTCCCTGTCAGTGTTGCTAGAATTTCTGAGGCTGTTTCTGAGTGGAGTACTTCTCATAAGCGTGCGGGGACTGGGGGATGTATGTCCCCTCATTGCATTCTGCTCTCCAGTGCTTCTGGCTGCTCCCTAAATGGTGGGGCACCTTGCCTCTGGATTGTGTGTGGTAGGCTCTCTCTTACCAAGTCATGTAGACCTGCCTGCCTGTTTGAGAAAGAAGGGATGGACGATCTAGTAGTTCGGTGCCTTTAATCATTCAATCAGCCAACAACCTCGGTCCATCAGCTACCCTTTCTCTGTCTGTTGTTCTTCCCTTCCTCTTCCCACATCATCCTGACCACATCCATAGGAAGTTGCCGGTTATTACGTTCTTAGTATTTTAGTCTAGATGGTAAGTAATATGTGTACCTGGCTTGTCTGAAGTTTAGGAGGTGATGTAAAAAACATCCACTTTCATAATATGTATGGTTACTGTGTATGCTGGTTGCTGCTTGGTATGTAAGAAAAAAATTTTGATTGATATTTTGGGGTCAATCAATTACTGTTGTGCTTACCTTCAAGAATAAACATAGCCTTGGTTCCCAATATTTGAATTGGGGCACCACATTTTCTTGCTGCCTATTCCTAATTGATGGGTATATGTGATTAACAGCTTCTACACAAGATCTGTTTGAAAGTCCCCCTCACTCCCCCCTTGCTTTCCCCCCTTGCTTTCCCCCCTTGCCTTCCCCCCCCTTGCCTTCCCCCCCCCTTGCCTTCCCCCCCTTGCCTTCCCCCCCCTTGCCTTCCCCCCCCTTGCCTTCCCCCCCCTTGCCTTCCCCCCCTTGCCTTCCCCCCCTTGCCTTCCCCCCCCTTGCCTCCCCCCCCCTTGCCTTCCCCCCCCTTGCCTTCCCCCCCTTGCCTTCCCCCCCCCTTGCCTTCCCCCCCCTTGCCTTCCCCCCCCTTGCCTTCCCCCCCTTGCCTTCCCCCCCTTGCCTTCCCCCCCTTGCCTTCCCCCCCTTGCCTTCCCCCCCTTGCCTTCCCCCCCTTGCCTTCCCCCCCTTGCCTTCCCCCCCCTTGCCTTCCCCCCCTTGCCTTCCCCCCCTTGCCTTCCCCCCCCTTGCCTTCCCCCCCCTTGCCTTCCCCCCCTTGCCTTCCCCCCCTTGCCTTCCCCCCCTTGCCTTCCCCCCCTTGCCTTCCCCCCCTTGCCTTCCCCCCCTTGCCTTCCCCCCCTTGCCTTCCCCCCTTGCCTTCCCCCCTTGCCTTCCCCCCCTTGCCTTCCCCCCCTTGCCTTCCCCCCCCTTGCCTTCCCCCCCCCTTGCCTTCCCCCCCCTTGCCTTCCCCCCCCTTGCCTTCCCCCCCCCCTTGCCTTCCCCCCCCCCTTGCCTTCCCCCCCCCCTTGCCTTCCCCCCCCTTGCTTTTCCCACCCCCCTTGCTTTTCCCACCCCCCCCCCTTCGCCCTGTATTCCAGTTACCCTACTCTTCTCTGAGAGAGCTATGTTGGAACAACACTCGGAATACTTGATCACTTTTTGCTTTTTTCCATTTCTTGAAGAACCATTACTGACTGATGGCTATTTTGTTTTGGTAAAGCAAGATCCTGAACTTCAACAACATTCTGATGGATCTGAGCATAATGTAAGTTTTCACCTTAGCACTGTATTGTGCAGGTAGTGTAGTTAGAATGTCATGACACAAATATGGGGCATTCAAGCTAAATTATCAAAGATGGTGTAAAACTGTAACCTATGGTACCAGCTACTTTCAGGAATGTTTGTGGTTTTCCAGTTTACTCTAGCGAGATGTGTTATTTGTATGGTATTACCAATAGTATTTTAACTGCACTTGTAACAAGCATATTTTTGCAAAACATTATCCTTGCCCTAATTTTGTGTTATGATTATATGTAATGAATGCCGTAAGTGCACATTTATTGTCAACAGAGCAAGGAAGACTTCCTCTTGGAAGTAATTGTTAATCTTGTTAGATGTGTCTGTGTCGCTGTGCTGTAACAGATGATGTCGAACTATATGTAGCGGGTATATATTCTAGAGTTCCCAGTCACTATTCACTGTAGTATTTACATCATCACTGAAATCTTGCGTTGGCTGTCTGTAATTCCTTATGATTTTCCTCCAGTACACATGAAATACACTTGCATTTTTTACTAAAGAGCAGGCATTGAAAATAAATGGTGACAGAGCAAGAAGCTGTGTAAATAGCATTAAATTTGGTTAACTTTGATGATAATGCGTGGAATGCTATAGTCATTTGATTAAAAAGTCCTCTTGTTTATCGGTTTACAGCAGGAAGATTATTTGCATCCGTATGTTATCTGAGTCTAATTTTGAATTGTTACCACACACATATGTCACGTTTGTATATGGGAGTACGACCACCCTATAGTGCCGGCGCACACAGGGCCCTGAGCTATTGCAGCTTCCTTTCCTTTCCTTTCCTTTCCTTTCCTTTCCTTCGAAGGCTGCATTACCATCCCTGTTCCTCTTCCTCCCTGTCCTTGCTCTTTTGTCCCTGCCCCCTCTTTTCCCTCTTAGTGGATTTCATGTCGACCTAGCTATCCTCCTGGCTTTGTTTTGATGTGTGCTATTGTTTAGTTTGCTGTTTCTATCTGCTTTTCAGCGTTTTGGGTCCCCTTGGGGTTTGACCTCCATTTCCAAAAATTTTCTGTTCAGTGTGAGCCATTTGGGGATGAACTCACTACCTAGCTTCCATGGTGCAGGTTCCTCTCCCCCTTCCCTCCCCTTTCCCTTTGCACCCTGGCCCCCATCCTGCTGGGTCACCAGCACGGTAGCCAGTCTGTGTGGGGGGCTGTTAAGTACCCACTTGGCTGAGCCCCCTGAAACCACAGGGATCATACTGCTAGTACCTGAGCTGTTAATGCCTTGTGTATGCCCATGAGTCAGTGCTCATCGTTTTGGGGCACCAGAACTTCCGTCAATGGCTGCTGTGACAGGCGGCCCTTGCTGTGGTTGGTTGGCACCCATGGGGTTAGCCGCTGATCAGAGTGGGTGGTACTAGGGTGGACACCTTGCACATGAAGTGACAAAAGCTTCACCATTCTGACTATTCTGCGGCCCTCTCTGAGTGGTAGCAGATGTGACACTCATTCCTCTGATCCTTCGGCCTTCCCCTCCCTGGGAGTAGGGGCAAGCTCACTGGCTTGGGTTGAAACCTTTCCCTCAGTACCTGGTTTGTACCAGGATGGATGGCGGTAGTTTTTCCATGACCAAGCCTTTGTTTTTCATGGAGACGATTGAAGATGAGTATGGCAAGCGATGAGTATAATGCGGTCTGGTATGGTGCTTTGTTCATCAAGACATCTTCTGCTGCCCAAAGTGATGTCCTGCACACTTGTGACCATCTGGGTGACGTCCAAGTCTCCATCACTCCCCATCAGTCTTTAAACTCGGTACAGGGCATTATTTTCCACAGAGTCGTTCTGCTGCAAACTGACAAGGAGCTCTGTGCTAATCTTGAGCAGCGAGGGGTTCGTTTTATCCGCTGTGTGCAGCGAGGCCCCCCAATCGCATCACTATGGGTGCCTTTATCCTGGCCTTAAAGAGGGATGGCCTCCCGGAGGAGGTCAAGGTAATGGTGTATCGGTGTGATGTCAAACCTTATATTTCACCACCGATGTTTTAAATGCTTAAGGTTTGGACACGTCTTCCTGCTGCACCACTGATCCCTCCCCTGTGGTGACTGGCCGCCCCCTCCATGCTCCCTCGCCAATGTGTGCAAATTGTAATGGACAGCATTCTCCATGCTCACCTACATGCCCGGTGTTTGTGAAAGAAAGGAGGGTTCAAGAGTACAAAACGTTGGAGTGGTTCACCTACACTGAGCTCGTCAAAAATATGACCGGCTCCATCCCATGTCTATGACCTCTACTTTTGCTCCAATTACGTCCATTCCCCCTCTTCTTTCCATCCTCCTCCTACTCCTCCTCCTCATGCTCCTCCTCCTCCCCTGCTCCTCCCCCCTCTTCCACCCCCCCTCCCCCTCAGTACCTAAACCACCTCTTCAGGTGCTAATCCCCCTCTCCCGCCGGAGAAGTGCTCCCCTCCTTCGGCAGCTGCTGGTACTGGAGCTCCCTTCTGGGACTCTTCTTCCTGGCACCCCTCTGGTACCCTCTGAGGTGCGGCCTTCCCCTCCTACAGAGTCCCATACCAACAGAGTCTGACCTCACGTATATGGATATTACCCGATTGTTATCAGTGATGGATAGTGACTCAGTGACATGACTAACTCCGGTCCAATCACTTCCACTTTGGACTCCGGCTTGAGAATCCTCCAGTGGAATTGTAATGGATACTTGCATCACCTCTTCTACTCTGCCACTTGTATTGCACTCCAGGAGACCCATTTTGTCAATTCTTACTCACCGACCCTTTGTGGGTTCCACGCTTTGTAGGACTGAATTGTCCCTTTGTGGGCCTGTATTGGTGTTTGCACCTTGGTCCGGAAGGACATTGTTAGTAAATGGGTTCCCCTCCATACCACACTGGAAGCCATTGTTGTCAGGATTCATCTGGCCACTCCAATCACAATCTGTAATCTTTGCCTCCCACCTGACAGGCCACCCACATCCCATACCCTCACCACCCTTCAACAACTCCCCTCTCCCTTCTTTTTATTAGGTGACTTTAATGCCCACAACCCTCTGTGGGGTAGTCATACGACTACTTCCCTGGGCAGAACAGTTGAAGCTGTTCTGGCAGGGCTTGAGCTCTGTTTACTAAACACAGGTGCTCCTACACACTTTAGTGTGACGCACAGAACTTTCTCAACCATTGACCTCTCCAACTGCAGTACCAGCCTTCTTCCCTCCATTGAGTGAGGAGTCCATGATGACTCGTGTGACAGCGACCATTACCCTATTGTTTTGACCTTCCTTCAGTGTCTCGCTCTGTCACCCTCCCAGGTGGGGACTATCTAAGGCTGACTAGGGTGCCTTCTCCTCTGCTCCCATCCCCCCTGTATTGCCACATGACAGTGTTGATAAATCTACTCAGACTTTGACTGCCTCCATCCTTTCAGCAGCTGTTTCAGCAATCCCTTCTTCAGGTTCCCCACGCCAGAAGATGGTCCCTTGGTGGACTCTGGAAATTGCTGCAGCCATAAAAAACCACCAGCGTGCTCTTCAACATTTCAAGCAGCACCCTTCTACTGCTCTTCTTCTGGTCTTTAAACGTCGCTACCTAATCAAATTTCGGAAACTGATTTTCTGTGAATGATATGTAGCTGCCATATTACTCCACACCCCCTCTTCACAAGTCTGGGCGAAACTCCAGCGAATTTTTGGCCACTGTCCTCCCACTAAGGTTGCGAGAACTTCTGTACATGGTGTTGTCGTTACCAATCCGTACTTTGTGGCTGAAAATTTCGGTCAATACTTTGCTCAAGCTTCGGTGTCAGCTCAGTATCTGCCCATGTTCCTTCTCCTGAAAAAGCGTTCCGAACAACTGCCTTTGTCTTTTGTTACTTGCTGCTCAGAACCATATAATGCCCCATTTAGTGAGTGGGAATTTGCCAGTGCCATCGCCCTTCATCCTGACACAGCTCCTGGACCAGATCAGATACATAACCAAATGCTCCAACACTTATCAGTGGCTGCCACCATCATATATTGACCCTCTTCAACCATCTGTGACGTGAGGGAGTATTTACTGCCCTGTGGCAGGATAGTATTGTTTTCCGGTGTTGAAGCCAGGGAAGCCGTGTCTTCAGTTGGATAGTTACCTTTCAATTAGCCTTACTAACACCCTCTGCAAACTCCTTGAACGCATGGTGAGTCAGTGGCTGTTTTGGATCCTTGAATCCTGCGACCTTTTGTCATCGACTGTAAGTGGTTTTCACTGTGGCCGCTCTATGGTGGATAACTTCGTGCACCTAAAGTCTGCTATCCGGTTAGCTTTTGCCCATTGGCAACACCGCCTTGCAGTCTCTTTGATCTGAATAAGGCCTATGACACCACCTGGTGCCACCACATCCTCACCACTCTTCACGAATGGGGCCTTCGTGGTGCTCTGCCCGTTATTATCCATAATTGTCTTTCTTATCGCTCTTTTCGGGTACAGGTTGGCTCCTCCTTCAGCTCTCCCCATCGGCAAGAAAATGGGGTTCCACAGGGTTCCATGCTGAGCGTCCCTCTCTTTCTGATAGCCATTAATGGTCTAGTTACAGCTGTAGGGGCAACAGTGTCCTCCTCTGTGTATGCTGACGGTTTTTGTATCTACCTCACCTCCTCAATAATGGGCGCTGCAGAATGCCAGCTTCAGGAGCAATCTGTCGGGCCCACTCATGGGCTCTCTCCCATGGCTTTAAGTTTTCGGCAGCCAAGACTTGTGTCACGCATTTTTGTTGTCACCGCATAGTCCATCCCCATCCGGAACTGTTCCTTGATGGCCAGCCCCTCGGGGGATGGACACCCATCGCTTCTTGGGTCTGATCTACGATGCCCGATTGACATGGCTCCCTCACCTTCGCCAGCTGAAGAGGACATGCTGGTCCCATCTCAATGTTCTTAGGTGTCTGTGCAATACCACCTGGAGTGCAGACCGCTCTGTTCTCTTACGATTTTATCAAGCATTGGTCCAGTCTCGTTTGGACTATTGAAGTCCTGTCTATGGTTCTGCATTGCCTTCGACACTGCAGATCCTAGACCCCGTCCACCACTGTGGGGCCCGACTTGCAACTGGTGCCTTCAAGACTAGCCCCATACTTGGCCTTCTCGCAGAGGCGGGGATTTCGCCACTGTGAGTTTTGTGCCAGCAACAGGTGATATCATATGCACTCCACATTCACTGCACCTCAAAGCACCCTAATTATGTCCTCCTTTATCCAGACATGATCACCACCCTGCCACAGCGATGGTCACAATGTGGGCTTACCATGACTGTCCGCATTCAGTCGCTCTTTTCTGAGCTTCAGCACTTGCCTTTACCACCTGTCTTCTCTGCTCACGCACGTACGCCTCCATGCTGCGTCTCTCGGCCGCAACTCTGTCTTCATCTCTCAATAGATTCAAAGGATTCTGTCCCTCCAATGGCTCTTTGCCACCAGTTCTCCTGTCTCCTCAGTTCCTTTCAGGGTTCGGAAGTGATCTATACTGATGGCTCCATGGTCGCCAGCTGCACTGGTTTTGCTTACATCTATGTGCAATGCACGGAACTTCACTCCTTGCTAGATGGCTGTAGTGTTTTTACTGCAGAATTAGTAGCCATCTTGCGCACACTGGACCATATATGCTCCTGCTCAGGACTATCCTTCACTATCTGTAGCGACTCATTGAGCAGTTTGCACGCTATTGGCCACTGCTTCCCTCGCCACCTGTTCACCCATTTGTCATTGCTATCCAGGACTTCCTTTCTCTCCTCGTTCAACATGGAGTGGCTTTCATTTGGACCCTAGGCCATGTTGGGATTCCACGCAATGAACCTGCTGATCGACTGGATAAGTTAGCTACTACCAGGCTCTCTCTTGCTGTTGGCATTCCAGATATAGACCTTCACTCGGTATTAGGTTGTCAGGTTTTGGGCCTTTGGGATGCGGAATGGAGCACTCTTTCTTCGCCGAACAAGCTCAGGGCAATTAAGGCTTCTGCAACTCCATGGTTGTCCTCCTTATGGGCCTCTCATAAGGCTTCTTTTGTCCTCTGTCGGCTCCGCATTGGCCATACTTTTCTGACTCACGGCTATCTCCTCCATCGTGAGGACCCCCCTCTCTGTCTTTGTGGATCGATGTTGACTGTGGCTGACATCTTGTTGGACTGCCCCAACTTAGCCACCCTACGACAGACTTTTAGCTTTCCAGAATCGCTGCCCCTGGTGTTGGCTGATGATGCCTCAGCGACGGATCTTATTTTAAGTTTTATTCATGATGGGGGTTTTTATCGCTTTATTTAAGGGAGGGGCCTTCTACCTTATTGGTGATTGGAGGGGATGGCAGGCTTTCATGCTCGCCCCTTCGTCCCGACTGGATTGGCTTCAACTGGGCTTGGTGGTTCACCGCGGCCCTCTACCTTCCCACTCCTTTCCTCATGGGGTCTGCTATGTCCTGAGCATCTCTCGTCGCCTGTGCTCCTTCCTTCATGTGCCTGTCATTAGTCACTTTCTTTCCCTCACGTCGTCTTCTGTCCTTTCCCTTCCTTCCCTGTCAATAGCTTATCATTTTATGGATGTTGTAATTCCCTCTTTTAGTGTGGGATTTTATTGGTTTTAGTTAATCTCAGGATGGAGGGATTGATGACCGCATAGTTTGGTCCCTTCTCCAACCAACCAAAATCAGAGACATTAGAACTGATGTGAATGCATTCTGATACTCACTCTTGCCAATCGATATGAATATCTGCAAAGTTGGATGATATACATGAGAAACGAATATTGAGAACTGTGTCATACACACAGAAGTTAGCAAGTAGCAGTTATTCACAGATTGTTTTCTTCTTTCAGGCTATTAAAGATCCATTGGGAGTATCTTGGACCAGTGAGTTTATCAAGGAGGATCCTGAGCTAAATTTGGAAATGGATGTAACTGAGAATATTGTAAGTATTTACATGTCTAATGTATTGCATGTAGTCAAGTAACAAGTTCTTTGTCAATTGTGGAGAGCAAAGGATGCATTGCAGTGGAACTGTCACAGATTCAGTTTTCTGGAACTTGTTGCTGTTCATAATTGTAGAGTACTCATGTACTCCTACATTTGACTTTCATATCACCTGTAACATGCTGACAGTTTTAAATAGAAGTGAAAGAGGACTATTGGCTGATATAATCCTGTTTGCTGTAGCCCTTGTTCATATCAACTATATTGTATAATGGCTGTGTGTGATGGATACACTAAATTCACATTTATTTTAAGTGTAGGTCATTTGGAAATATTCCTCCTTTCGATAACTTCTGATCAATACAATTCAAAAGAACATTGGCTATTCTTATTTTTTGTGTGTATCATAGTTATTCTTGAGTTTGTCCTAAAATGTTTTTGGGTTTTGAAAAAGAGAGATAAAATTGGTGTGTTGTAAATCAGCCCAGATACTTTGGCCAATTTGTGGCAGCTTCTGTGGTACCTTTTGTATTAGTAATAAATTTTTCAGTAATATGAAACTGTGTATGTCTTTTTGGTGAATGATTGTACGTAGGTGAAGCCATGTATAACCTTACCATTTGAGTCCTTGCAGATGTAAAAAGAGAAATACTAATTTTGTACATATGCTTTATGGCCTTGTGTATGGAAAGATATGCCCACAGTGATAAACATGTTACAGGAATAAAATGAGACAAAGACTGGGGAACATTCTACTCACAATTTGAGAAGGTTACTTACTGGCTCACTCTTGATAGCATTGTCCATAAACAAACTTGTTGTAAGGATTCTTCATGCACTGAAGTGTTGGCTTCTTCAGACACTGAAATGTGTGGTGATTATACAAGCATACAGGTCAAGGAACCAAACTATCATGTTAGGAACAGCTCAGAGAGTATGTAAAGGAATGTAGCTGATTCACAGCTAACAGGCCAAGACTAAATTTCACAGAGACTCATGTTATGCCATTTTAAACAAATGAATGGGATGCATTGGCATCACAAGTAGACAGGACAGTAAGTCAAACTAGTGATGTTGTTCCACAAGAAGGGATTTACAGAAATAAGAATGCCATGCAAAGTGGACAGGGATGTGCAAAAGAGACGTTTGGCTAAAACAATTAACTGTAGGGTGTCCTAGGGCGTATCTGTAGTTGTCAAAGTGGCTGGATTGTTGTTGGTGAGCACTTACCATGAAAATATAAAAGGCAATACTGGCCTTGGTATGCAGCACAAGAGATCACAGGTCGCACAAGATGCCTGCATGGCACCAGGCCCAAAGGTGCAGAGATAGTGTCCACTGCATTGAAAACTGCTCCCAATGCGAGTGTGCAGAACAGTGTGTTGCTGGTTGTGTGGTCTGGAAAACCATATCATGTGGTTGGCACTGAAATCACTGACGTGTACCTCACTTGTTACTTTGAAAATATGTAACTTAGATTAAATAGTGGTAGACACCTGAGCAAATCTAAGAGTAGGATGTGTGACGATAACAGTGATCCTGAGTAGCACATGCAGTTGTGCAGTGAACATCGTAGCTCTGTCGGCTGGAGTGACATGCAGTCTTTGTGGTCTGGGAAGCATAAACTGCTAGGGCTTAATAATGGTGAAGAAAAATAAGGCTGATAATTTATATACTGGCACATGGCTAGCAAGATTTTGTTTTAATTGTGGAATTGGGAATTTTATTAGGTAACTGCATGAGAAGCTAGAGCAAGCTAGCAAGATAGCAAAGTAATACTTTGTTGGAGAAGCAATTCAGTGGCAGGCTGCTACACCTGTTACTGGTTGGTTCAAACAACACACAGGTGTTACAGAGATGCTTTAGGAACTCAAATGAGAATTCCCATAGGGAAATTGGTGTTCTTTCAAGGAACACTATTTAGAAAATTTAGAGAACAGCCGTTTAAAGCTGCCTGCTGAACAATTTTGTTGTTTCCAACATACATTGCACATACGGACTATGAAGATAAAATTTGAGAAATCAGGGCTGATATGGAGGCGCATATACAGTCTTTTTCCCTCATATTTGCAAGTGGAATGGGAAAGGAAATGACCAGCAGGGTTATGGGGTACCCTTCACCACAACCCATTAGGTGGATAGCAGAGAATCGGTGTATTTGGAGATACGAGGAAAATAAATAGCTGGCTAATGTAGCAGGAACAACAGTGATATTTTTCATAGTAGTAAATGTGAATACATAAATATGTATACATACATACAAAATAATCTATTAGCAGTTCTCATAATTAGCAGTGTGACATTAGCACTAGTCACAAGCAGCTGGTTGTCTGTATACTTCACATAGGTAAATTCTTGTGGGAGCCTCTGCCTTCAGATTTGCAGCCTGGCTCATCCCACATCCATCCACATCTTCATTTACGGAATGCGATGTGTAAAACAAAGAATAAACGAATGAATAACGTTCAAACCACATCTCTAGCCAGAGCAGAGGTTACGGTGTTGAAAAAAAATTTAATTTATTGAAAAAAAATTCTGAAATGTTCAGACAAATTAAGGTTATCATATTTTGCTGAAAGAAGTTACACCTGTATAAGCAATTCCTGAGGATCTTTAAAATCATCAGGTTTCAAAAGGCTGTAATTTTGTTATAAACAGCTGTGTTTAGGATCAGATTCGTCATTTACTAATCACAAATATGAAAATTCTTTTCAACACATTTAAGCATCCAGGTGATAGACTTGATCCATGCATTTGCAAGCATGTCAGTGTAGGAAACTCACTGCTGTTGCCGTGTAGCATCATAGTTGATCCAAAGTTGTTGGTAGAGGATGCACATGGGTGGAGCCTTTCACAAACTTCTACCAATAAAAAAGATACCATACTGTGAGATGAAGCAAATTTCACGGTCAGGTCTGCAGCCCCTTGTAGCTGATCAATACCTCAGGCAGCTTATTGTTCAGAAGTGATCTTTCATGCAGGTTACAATGCAGTGGTACACCATACAGATGAAAAATTATATTTCTGATCATTTTCCATCTTTTCTGTTTTTGGTCCATCTGTGTGTTTTCTAATATCATACACTTTGTTCCGTTTGTTAAAGAATTCCCTACTCTTCAGATTCAGTCAGTGTTAATCTCATTAAACTGTTAATTACATTACATAAGTTGAATAATAAATCATGATCACTACCAACAAACTTCCTGTCCCATAATGGACAGCACGTTACCCTTATTAATGCTGCAGCTACCAGTTCAAGTCATCCCTTGAAGACTCATTTTATAAGATGTAAAGCAATCAAAAATGACCTGCTACTGGAAGAAGTAAACATCAATGATCACACACTAAATGAGACATACTGTGTACAATTCCTTGTTGTCTGCTTTCATTTCAATTGAAATTTGGTCAACAAATTGGTAAACTTGTCAAGTAGATGCCCACAGCATTACTCACCTAGAGGCAGTTATGATGGCTTCTTTTGGATTTTTCACTTGTTTTTGGAATTACCTTCTGGGACAGCCAACTGGAAATAAATAAAATATTTATATGTTGTTTAATGTAAAAACCAATAAGGAGTTCCATCGTGACATGTAGGTGCAAGATTCGCTAGGTCAGTGAAGAGCTTTATGCAAGGTGTCCAGGTGTCAACATCACATCACATTCCTGCTAGAAGGTTGTATCAGATAAATACTAATCTGTTCATAAAAGCCATGCCATATAAGATTATCCTATAGGATAGTACTGAGTGAAAGCATGGAAGCATTTCTGCAAGTTGACACTGGAGGAAGATTCATTAATTGGAAGGCAGAGAGATATAAACGTTTTGGTTAACTCATTCTCATGCTGGTGCCTCCTTAACTTATTATTGATCCAAATGCCCAAGAACTTAACGCATGGATTCTCATCTAGTGTCTGTCATTGATATCTCGTATCTGTAAATAATTTTGATTTGTTTGGAATTGCATGATGTGCATTTTTGTAAGTATAAAGGTTGAATTTTTGTTCTGTTGCCTGTAAACCAGTTGCAAGCATGTTCCATTATTCTCCTGGCTGTTTCTAGTATGAATGTGTTTGCCAGTTATCAGTGTACTTTTCATTGGCAAGCATTGCAGATTTTTCAGGCACTTCCAATGGATTTAGCACAACATTTATGTAGGTACGTATAAATCAAATGCTGAACCCTGTGGGACTTCATATGTTTTGTTTTCCCATTCTGTGTCCAGTTTTCCTCCCAAGGTATCATTTATTACTATGACCCAGTTTTTCATTGCTAAGCTAAGATCCAGTTCTTGTAAGTGTAATTCTTTTAACACAATGACACTACAGTTTCCTGAGTAAAGGGAGATCAAGGCTGTAACAAGTGGCAATAAGTTTTCTCCACTTCTACTGCATTCATCTGATGAAACTGATGTGTGGTTGAGTATACACTTCCTGACTAAGTCGTCTGCATCTAATTTCAATGGTCACTTTTCCCCCCAGTTTTTTCAGCTACTGTTAAGAAATTGTTTTCATGGCCTGATATCATCTCAGTTTTTCCTAAATATTAGGCTTGTGGATAACGTGATAGCACTTTCATTTTGCATGTTGGCATTCCAGTTGCTGAGGGTTTATTTATCAATTGTCATTTTTCATTTGTAGTTCACTATTGCTATTTGAGTTTCCATATATTTGAGTTTCCATATATTTGAGTTTCCATATATTTGAGTTTCCATATATTTGAGTTTCCATATATTTGAGTTTCCATATATTTGAGTTTCCATATATTTGAGTTTCCATATATTTGAGTTTCCATATATTTGAGTTTCCATATATTTGAGTTTCCATATATTTGAGTTTCCATATATTTGAGTTTCCATATATTTGAGTTTCCATATATTTGAGTTTCCATATATTTGAGTTTCCATATATTTGAGTTTCCATATATTTGAGTTTCCATATATTTGAGTTTCCATATATTTGAGTTTCCATATATTTGAGTTTCCATATATTTGAGTTTCCATATATTTGAGTTTCCATATATTTGAGTTTCCATATATTTGAGTTTCCATATATTTGAGTTTCCATATATTTGAGTTTCCATATATTTGAGTTTCCATATATTTGAGTTTCCATATATTTGAGTTTCCATATATTTGAGTTTCCATATATTTGAGTTTCCATATATTTGAGTTTCCATATATTTGAGTTTCCATATATTTGAGTTTCCATATATTTGAGTTTCCATATATTCGAGTTTCCATATTTTTGAGTTTCCATATAGTCATTTGAAGATACTGAGTGGAACTGTGGTCCCTAGAAAGTGGAATACCAAGTGGAGAAATAGGAGCACTGTTAACATATTTTTCTGTTTGGGTTCTATAGAGGGATAACAGCAGTGGAGGCAGCCAGAAACATTTGTGCCCCATTTGTGTTTAATGCCATTGGACAGAGCTTGGCAAGAAAAAGGTTTTGTCATTCTAAGGAGAAGTGTTTTGCCATTAGTGACACCTTTGGGGGTTGATGATGATCATTTAAATGCATTAATTCACAATGATCCATGCTATTGTACTTGAGAACTGGCAAATTTGATGAGCTGTGATCATTCCATGACCTTCTGACATTTGCATCCAGTGGGGAACGCTCAAAAATAGATTGTACAAATACCACATGCTCTAAACCAAAAAACAGTACAACTTTCAAGGAACTTCCTTTCCAGATGAAAATGCGCTGTGAACCTTGTTCAATGAGTTCTTCTACTTAAAACCATGTGACTTCTACAGTTACAGAATGAAAGTCATTCCAGCATTCGGAGACTACTGTAAATAGTGAAGGAGAACATTTCATTGATTATTTAAGTCTCTCTTATTTGTACCTGTTATCTATTAAACTTACGGAAAAATGCCAGGATCCATATTCCAAACAAGTACTTGCTGCAAATGGGTACATATGCCTAACCTATTTTTAATTTTACTGGTAAACTGGGTTTTCTTTCATCTCTGTCTAACCAATATGTATAATGTTCAAAAAATACTTGGTCTGTTAAGCCCAGTGTCCGGGTACAGACATTGCAAACACAGATAGTATCGTACATATCTTTCCTAATGTAATTATCTCAGTGCGTGTGTGCTAAGTGTTCAATGATGAATCATATTGTCTTTAGTTGTCAACTTCATAAAGAATTTAATAATTTCTCAAAATAATTGTGATCTTCAAGTGAGGTTATGGCATAGTATGTCAGAATATACTTAATTTCTTGTCATAAAAGGATGTGGCCCTGTTGAGAGGTTAATGTAATTTTCGCACCTTAGAACAGTTGTGTAGTGATGTGTGGGTCAGCTGTGTTGTTACAGTTATCCAACATAAAAGCTAATTACTCTTATTCTGAGTTACCATTTTGGATAATTTTAATGGGAACCCAAGGGTGCATTGAAATATAATCAGAAAATGACCGTAGCTTCGAAAAGTAATTTTGTATGAAGAAAATGGAGTGAAGAATTGACAGAGCCTGTAAATTAGTTAATAAATTTGTTTACTTCATTGCAGAAATAAGTGATGCACTAAATATCCACCAATTTATGTTGGAAATAAACTGAATTTGTTGTATGATCAGTAGGCCTGGTACTTGTAGTGGATAGTGATATAATTACTTCTTAATGGAGTACAACAGTATACTTACTCATTAAAGGTCAGTTAAATCAGAAGTACATTTCAGCTGAGGAAAGAGTGATTCCAAGTTTCCTCTTGGGCAATCACATGTATGAAAAGTGAGGTTAATTCATTGTTATAGTAACAGTTCCTTTTCTAAATGGTTGATAATGTGTTCACACAGTTGGCTGTGTGCAATTAAAGATAGCTCCTGTAAGAATTTTTTAAAATTATGTTTAAATCAGAAATAATTCGAATTGCACTCTTCCTTTAAAATACAAACACATAAGGAATCTGTTACATTAGGCATGCAATAATTGTACCTAAAACTTGAAATCTTGAAGATAAAAGTCAAAAACTAATTGCATTTGGGACATCACAGATTCTATACACGGCTTGCACAAATAGCGTCATTCATAATGCAATTTTTGATACTCCAAAAACCTAAAAGTATACATAAATCATACGATGTAAATACATAAGGCTTTGTTTTCCATTATATTACATTTTCTTGTATAAAAAAAAGATTGATCTTGCAACACAGTCACAAGTCTAAATTCTTAAGACATAAGTAATATCTGTTGCTTTTTAAATAATAATGAGTTAATTTACTAATGTTCAAAATTTTTCAGTTCTAACAAAAAGCACTGTCACTTTTGTATCTGTGAATAAATTGTAGCTTTGGGAATGGGTTTCAAAAACATTACCATAGCTTCTGCATTTTCAGAGATGTTATAGAAATTGTTTTATACCTCTCTCATTTAAAATTTCAACAGTGACAAACAGTCCAGGATTTATCAGATCAACATGCACATGATTGCCAGCATCTGTTGCAATTGTCTTCATCTGCACCGTTTGATCCCCACAAGAATCATTTTACGCCTCTGAATACCCAGCACATCTTTGATGGGTTGCATCCTCAGTTATGGAAAGGTTTGGTTTTTTCAAGCTTCAGGCTTGTTGTGACAATATTACGATAGCTTAAGGTAAAAAATAATAGTTTTGAATATGATCAAAACATTCAACCTGAATGTAAGTTATGCTTACTCAGTTGTCCAGAAATCATCTTCCATTACTATAAAACATGGTTTTTGCTTGAATTTGAGTTAATGCACATTCAAAAAAATCTGTAGCTCAGCCAGCATACCATTTTGTGTGTTTCATTGGGTTCCACATTACTACTCTCATAGTACCACCAATAGCATCCATGACAACTTTATTATGTCATGCAGCAAAGAATAACACAGTCGGTTTCCACTTCAAATAGTTACGAACACAAACTGTATAATGTGTACTCATTTTCAAACAGAGATTTATAGCCATCTCTGTAAATTGTAAACTTGTTTGAGACATCATATCTTCCAGATCCTCTTTACATCAGCTATTATTTATTGAACAATACAGCATCAGAAACTGTTTCGTGTGTTAGGTCTCATTGGTGATGGTGGCATGATAAAATATTCCTGCAGCATCCAGGTGCAACCTGTGAAGACTGTACTTGTTCATGTGATGAATGAGCACATTGACTTTTGCCTTCATTAATCAGAGAAATATTATCTACAAAGTCTGTCTGTAGATTTCCAGATTTGAGAGATCCATTTTGCACATATCCCCAATTCAGCAGATTGTGAGTTTCTAATGAAGCAGTGAAATATTAAAAGTAATATTTGCTCATCTATTTCTAACACTACATCAGTGATGGTATCATTAACTTCTGCATATTTTTGTTTTCTGTCAACATCAATCCATTTTTTCCATTTTACTTCTTTTTCAATGAACTTCATTATTTAATGTGGAGTGAAGTTTAGGAGTTGCAGGTTTTACACTTCATACATAAGTTTGTAGTGCACATGAATTAACAGTAGACCACATGTTCCAGTAACTCCTTACCCCATGAAAATATGCTCTTTTCAGTGCATTCACCAGATAATCACAGTTGGCAAGATACCTTCACACATACATTGAGGCGCATTCAAAACCAACAAAATGTGTAATGAATGAAAGTATGTTTTATTTGCCCCATTTCTGTGTCTGCCTAAAATTGCTTGTAAGCTCCGTGAGCTGAAAATACTATGTAGTGTTTTTGCAAAACTCTGTGCATCTTAGTCTTTGGATCTTTAAATAATATAGTACCCCATCTGTCAGGTGCTTGACAGATTGTCATCCCTGTTGTAAAAAAACAAAACAAAAAAAAATTAACTGTTTGCTTCTCTTTTTCTCAAATCTTGTTATTCAGTTTGTGTTGTTAATGTTTGCTTAAATGCTCTGGAAGTTGTTGCGCTGGAACAATCAATTTGTTTGTTATTGCGTATTTCCAAGTTGGGCTGTCTGGATGTAGCTATTCTGATCATTCCATAAGTTTATGGGATTAGTATGAACCTTAATAGGGTTCAGAAGATCACACTCCAGTGACATGAGTCATTGTGCATTTACGTTCTTTGTATATACTGTTAACATCTCTTTCTTCCTCTTTTCCTTTATTTTAAATCTAGAGATTTGCTAAGTTGCTCTCTTTCCTTTCTTCTGAAGTCTTGTCATATTGTCTTGTCTTTTTTTTTCTCTACATTGAACCAATTGTAATTGATTTGCTTATAGTTTCGCAAAATTTCTGTCTCTCTCTCTCTCTCTGTAATTTACAATCCATTATCTTTAACAGAAAGCTGGTGTTAATAATACGTAACAATGCACCAGCCTTCATATACAGATGTATTACTGTGTTAATTATTCTTCAAATGATACTTTTATTGTTTCATCCACAACAGAATTCCCCCATAAATTCTTTGCTTTACACAACATTTTTTTAAAAAAATGTTTACATTTTTTGTTAGTTAACATTAACCTAATTTTCTTCCTGACCTACCATCTGTGTAGTAAGAAGCCCTGATGTTAAATTCTTCTTTGGATATCACAACTTACTCAGTATTTTTAGTAGCATATCTGGCAGCAAACATGATGAATTTAAACTTAAAATGCCTCTAACACTGTAGCCAAACAAAATGTACTTTGTAACATGGTCTATGCAGTTCAAATCAGCACACAGGAAGTGACATACTGACCAGTCAGCTAGGTATGTATTGTGAAGACAAAGATTCTTCATGTCATTGTAACCTCTACTCCTAGCTTTTAAAAAATAGATGTGGGAAATTATTTACATTTTCCTCCTCGGACAGGAAAATGGATACTACAGATAAACCCTGATGCAAAAACAAAGATAAGCTTCAGAAAATTATATTTTACTCTAGTTTTCACATTTTGGATTGGCTCAAAACTACAAATTTGTCAGACAAAATGGCTGGCCTTCACTTAACTTCAGGAGGTGAAATAGCTAGTACTGACAATACATGCACACAAAAGTACAAGGAACTTCGCTAGCTTTTGGAATTATTAGTTCCTTCACCTGGAAAGAGTTAGTATTAGATACAGGAAGGTTAGGAAAGAAGGGCAGGTCACTGAGACCCAAAGAGTGTCACTCACAAAGATACATCATCATTTTGACCTTGTATGTTAGAGAGAACAAAAGCATACCATATTTTACATATTTTATGGAGTATGACACTTTTTCCTTCAAAAAATTTCCTACAATTTTCAGGTGTCTCTTATACTCAAAATCAATGTAAAAATGCCCAGTGTTTGATTTCAAATTCCTGCCGGGCTTAAAAAAGGAACCCACCTCTGTCTGGCAACACTGGATTCAGCTGGCAGCAGCAGAGCACCGATGCAACGAACATGAGTTGTGGTACTTCACAAGCTTGCTAACACTGTCCCCCTCCTGCCCTGCCATCACAAACTCAGAACACTGTCTAGCCTATGATTTGTCATTGCAGTCTACAGTCCCAATGAACTTGAACTGAAAGTGATTTGTGCTATCGGTAACACAAAAGTATTTTCTTTAGTAGTTGGTTGTGACGACAGTTCACCAAGACTAAAACTGTATCCCAAAGTCCAGGGCAGAGTTGACCACATATAACTTCAGTAGAGGGGACTGTTATTTAGCTGTAAGGTCCCAAGGGACCACCTTAGTACTGCGCGGCAACTGGCATATAGGCTCACAGCATCTGCTGGACGTGCTGTATCAAGGTAAACTGTGTGCAGATGGCTTTGGCAGTGGCCTTTATTGTTGGAGACCTGCTGTATGTCTATTGTTGACACATCTTCACAGAAGGCAATGTCTAGAGTGAGCAGGCAGCTTGCTTGTGACTCAGGGCAGGTTGCCCCATTGTGTGTTCGAATGGTGGACCCTATGCTGCATTCGAGGATGTCATTGTGGGAGTCACAGGCGTGTGGCATCGGCTGTTACATTGGGACAAGAGTCATTTAGTATATGAACCGCTGAGTGCTTCTATGTGCCAGATTATGTTTGTTTAGGGTGTAAGGCATGTATTATAAATACTACTCTGGTAGCAAGTGATGAAAAGCTTCCATCTTTTATGGTCAATACACTACATTGACCTTCTTTTTATCAAGACACTGTCCCTCAGATTGACCAAACTATACTACCCATTGCACCAGAATTACTGGCAACCAGTATTTCCAGCCATATTTTGCCTCTTAAGTATCTAGCAATTAGTTACCTTAACCTTTTCACTGAATCTTGCACGTTTCCATAGGACCCATTGCCCTGCATCTTAACTCAAACACCATGGAACTAATTTCATTACTATGCTTCTTGCACAGTTTTTTCTAACTATCTCCTTCCCACTTAAAAGCGAAAGTAAATAGATTATTCTTCATACTATATCACTGAGCATTCTGCTTCATTCTGCTTCTTTTATGCATGGGTAATCCAACCCAGTGGAATCTGAACTATGACTGGGTCCAAATTGATGTTCTTTGTCTTTAATGTACCAGAACAACACCAGGCTCAGCAGAGCAAGTGCTGCTGTGATGGTTGGTATTACAATAGTCTGTGTCCTCTTTCCGGTGCTGGTTTTCACAATATGAATTTACATGCTGCAATAAGGTTTCCAGGGAGATTGGTCCCTCCCTCTGATTCAGAACTGTGTTTATAGATTACATTAGTTGTGGCCCTAGAGTTAGATTTAAGCTGGTTAGATTTGCAGCAGGTGGCTCTTCCATGGGCTCTTCTGGCCAGTACAAATGTGGCTGGGCAATACTCCAGTGAGTTATCCCAGCTGCTCATGTACCCCGCCACCTCTTGAAACAACTAGCTGCTACTACCATCTTGTCAAAGCTAGGGTACAACCCATGTGCCTTGACCTGCTTACAGTAAAATTCTGGCTGAACTGCTTCTTTATTGCATTGTCTTTCCTCCTTTGTCCCATTAGCAATTTCACTGCTCAGAAATGCTGCCTCACTCCTATTACCATACTTGGACAGAGAGCAGTTTTCACTCGGTGGCTTTTTTGAAACTTTGCTTCCTCCATTTCTACACATTTTCCTCTGTCTTTTGCAGTTAATAACAGTTGCTGAGTTTTTACTCGTACAAATTTCTTCAGTATTCCCCACTTGACGAGTTATAAATGAACTATGTACCACTCGTGATGTGCTTGTTTCCCTGTTACTGTTATAGAAATGGAAATCGAAACTTCCCTTTGATCAGTTCCAACTGATGCTGTGGCTACTCCAAATTAAAGGGCAAGTCTTTGTGCTCAGGTTCTGAAAGCAACCTCAACTTCAGTAATAGTTCCTTCTGTACTTTCCTTAGACCCTTTAAATACTGCTCCTCTTGCAACAAATTTACCCCTAGCTGAAACACTATCTTCCACGGACTGCAACCATTTTAATAACTACTTCCCTATCTATGACTTTGACTTGGGTTTGTAGTTCCCTGCTATTCTGAGTAATATGTAATACTGCTGCTTTTCTACTTCACCTATCTGCATTTCTATGCTTCTTCTCAGTTTTATGCATAAGTTCAAAATCAAATTCACTGTCCTGCTGTCCATTGTGTCAACCTATTGGGAAGTATTCTATAAACCTAACAACCATTTTAATGCCACATGATCTGTTATTACTCTGAATGTTTTACTGTACAGATAAAATTTGAAATATGTGAATCTATAAACAAGGTTAACGTCCCATTCTCCTTTGTGGAATAATTTCATTTTGCAGAATTCAGTTGCCTTGAGTGTAAGCAACTGGGTGTTCTATGCATTCCACCTCTTCTGATAAGACACAGCCTGGTGCACCACATAATAAAACAAATTCTCTACTAAAATCTGGAAATGCCACAATTGGACTCAATGTTTAAGCTTCTTTTAACTCCTCAAAAGCTTGCTGGCACTGTTTTGACCACACAGATTTAGTACCCTTCTTCTAACAATTGTCAACCTTTTGGCAGTATCCACACATCCTTTTACGAACCGGTGGTAATTTTTCACAAGTTCAGAATGATTGCAACTGTTTCACAGATTATGGTACAGGAAATTCATATACAGCTCTGATTAATCTTAGGTCTGTGTTAACTCCATATTGTGATAAGTCCTAGGTATGCTACCTGTTCCATAGCAAAATCACTGCTTTTAACCTTTGGAACAGTTCCCGTAATCACTGCATGTGCTATTTGATATCACTTCCATAGACGATTATGTCATCAAGATACACAGCATTGCCGTGGTTTCAAAAGTCTGAGTATAGCATCCAACGATCTCTGAAATGTTACAGGTGCATTTTTTAATGAAGATTGCATGCTTCTGATTTGGTAGTATTTCCAGTGTGCCAGAAATGGTGCAGGCTCTATCTGGTGATAACCACTCTTCAGATCCATTAAAAAAAAATATTACCAGAAGTCTAAATGATCCACAGTTTCTGGGGTGTTTGGGGAAGGGTAGGCACCCATTATAGTTCTCACATTTAGGTGTCTGTAATCAAATGAAAATCTTTATTTTTGCCACAACTATTCCTGCCTACCATTGACTACTGTATTCTTCAATTATTCCATCTTTCAGCTGTTGATCGATTTGTTGTTGTTGTTGTTGTTGTTGTGGTCTTCAGTCCTGAGACTGGTTTGATGCAGCTATCCATGCTACTCTATCCTGTGCAAGTTTCTTCATCTTGCAGTACCTACTGCAACATACATCCTTCTGAATCTGCTTAGTGTATTCATCTCTTGGTCTCCCGATACGATTTTTACCCTCCACACTGCCCTCCAATGCTAAATTTGTGATCCCTTGATGCCTCAAAACATGTCCTACCAACCGATCCCTTCTTCTAGTCAAGTTGTGCCACAAACTTCTCTTCTCCCCAATTCTATTCAATACCACCTCATTAGTTACGTGATCTACCCACCTTATCTTCAGCATTCTTCTGTAGCACCACATTTCGAAAGCTTCTATTCTCTTCTTGTCCAAACTAGTTATCATCCATGTTTCACTTCCATACATGGCTACACTCCATACAAATACTTTCAGAAACGATTTCCTGACACTTAAATCTATACTCGATGTTAACAAATTTCCCTTCTTCAGAAACGCTTTCTTTCCCATTGCCAGTCTACATTTTATATCCTCTCTACTTCGACCATAATCAGTTAGTTTGTAGCAAGACTCCTTTACTACTTTAAGTGCCTCATTTCCTAATCTAATTCCCTCAGCATCACCTGAATTAATTTGACTACATTCCATTATCCTCTTTTTGCTTTTGTTTGATGTTCATCTTATATCCTCCTTTCAAGACACTGTCCATTCCGTTCAACTGCTCTTCCAAGTCCTTTGCTGTCTCTGACAGAATTACAATGTCATTGGTGAACCTCAAAGTTTTTACTTCTTCTCCATGAATTTTAATACCTACTCCGAATTTTTCTTTTGTTTCCTTTACTGCTTGCTCAATATACAGATTGAATAACAACGGGGAGAGGCTACAACCCTGTCTTACTCCCTTCCCAATCACTGCTTCCCTTTAACGTCCCTCGACTCTTATAACTGCCATCTGGTTTCTGTACAAATTGTAAATAGCCTTTCGCTCCCTGTATTTTACCCCTGCCACCTTTAGAATTTGAAAGAGAGTATTCCAGTTAACATCATCAAAAGCTTTCTCTAAGTCTACAAATGCTAGAAATGTGGGTTTGCCTTTTCGTAAGGTTAGTATTGCCTCACGTGTTCCAACATTTCTATGGAATCCAAACTGATCTTCCCCGAGGTTGGCTTCTACCAGTTTTTCCATTCGTCTGTAAAGAATTCGTGTTAGTATTTTGCAGCTGTGACTTATTAAACTGATAGTTCGGTAATTTTCACATCTGTCAACACCTGCTTTCTTTGGGATTGGAATTATTATATTCTTCTTGAAGTCTGAGGGTATTTCGCCTGTCTCATACATCTTGCTCACCAGACGGTAGAGTTTTGTTGGGACTGGCTCTCCCAAGGCTATCAATAGTTCTAATGGAATGTGGTCTACTCCCAGGGCCTTGTTTCGACTCAGGTCTTTCAGTGCTCTGTCAAACTCTTCACGCAGTATCTTATCTCCCATTTCGTCTTCATCTACATCCTCTTCCATTTCCATAATATTGTCCTCAAGTACATCGCCCTTGTATAAACCCTCTATATACTCCTTCCACCTTTCTGCCTTCCCTTCTTTGCTTAGAACTGGGTTGCCATCTGAGCTCTTGATATTCATACAAGTGGTTCTCTTCTCTCCAAAGGTCTCTTTAATTTTCCTGTAGGCAGTATCTATCTTACCCCTAGTGAGACAAGTCTCTATATCCTTACATTTGTCCTCTAGCGATCCCTGCTTAGCCATTTTGCACTTCCTGTCGATATCATTTTTGAGACGTTTGTATTCCCTTTTGCCTGCCTCATTTACTGCATTTTTATACTTTCTTCTTTCATCAATTAAATTCAATATTTCATCTGTTACCCAAGGATTTCTATTAGCCCTCGTCTTTTTACCTACTTGATCGTCTGCTGCCTTCACTACTTCATCCCTCAGGGCTGCCCATTCTTCTTCTACTGTATTTCTTTCCCCCATTCCTGTCAATTGTTCCCTTATGCTGTCCCTGAAACTCTCTACAACCTCTGGTTCTTTCAGTTTATCCAGGTCCCATCTCCTTAAATTCCCACCTTTTTGTAGTTTCTTCAGTTTCAATCTGCAGTTCATAACCAATAGATTGTGGTCAGAATCCACATCTGCCCCTGGAAATGTCTTAAATTTAAAACCTGGTTCCTAAATCTCTGTCTTACCATTATATAATCTATCTGATACCTTTTAGTATCTCCAGGATTCTTCCAGGTACAAAACCTTCTTTTATGATTCTTGAACCAAGTGTTAGCTATGATTAAGTTATGCTCTATGCAGAATTCTACAAGGCGGCTTCCTCTTTCATTTCTTCCCCCCAATCCATATTCACCTACTATCTTTCCTTCTCTCCCTTTTCCTACTGATGAATTCCAGTCACCCATGACTATTAAATTTTCGTCTCCCTTCACTACCTGAATAATTTCTTTTATCTCATCATACATTTCATCAATTTCTTCATCATATGCAGAGCTAGTTGGCATATAAACTTGTACTACTGTAGTAGATGTGGGCTTCGTATCTATCTTGGCCACAATAATGCGTTCACTATGCTGTTTATAGTAGCTAACCCTCTACTCCAATTTTTTTATTCATTATTAAACCTACTCCTGCATTACTCCTATTTGATTTTGTATTTATAACCCTGTAATCACCTGACCAAAAGTCTTGTTCCTCCTGCCACCGAACTTCACTAATTCCCACTATATCCAACTTTAACCTATCCATTTCCTTTTTTAAATTTTCTAACCTACCTGCCTGATTAAGGGATCTGACATTTCACGCTCCAATCCGCAGAACGCCAGTTTTCTTTCTCCTGATAATGACGTCCTCTTGAGTAATCCCCGCCCGAAGATCCGAATGGGGGACTATTTTACCTCTGGTATATTTTACCCAAGAGGACGCCATCATCATTTAACCATACAGTAAAGCTGCATGCCCTCGAGAAAAATTACGGCTGTAGTTTCCCCTTGCTTTCAGCCGTTCGCAGTACCAGAACAGCAAGGCCGTTTTGGTTATTGTTACAAGGCCAGATCAGTCAATCATCCAGACTGTTGCCCCTGCAACTACTGAAAAGGCTGCTGCCCCTCTTCAGGAACCACATGTTTGTCTGGCCTCTCAACAGATACCCCTCCGTTGTGGTTGCACCTACAGTACGGCCATCTGTATCGCTGAGGCACGCAAGACTCCCCACCAACGGCAAGGTCCATGGTTCAAGGGGGGGGGGGGTGGTGTTGATCGATTTATAACTCCAAAATTGGGTGAAAGTTGCTAGCTGTTTTGTACAGTTTGTGGTAGACAGATGATTGATTTAATTTTGGTTTGCAGTGTTGTGTAATATGTGTATCTGGTAATGGTCCTTTTGGAAAAAATAAATCATTGAATTTCAAAAGTAGTTTTTTCATCTGTTCCGTATTGCTTCCCTCTAGGTGCTTCACCTTTGCTCCTCATACAGTTTCAGTGATGTCTGGCAATTCTCCGTGGCTGACACCCCGCATGCCCTGTTCTTTTTCCTCCAAGATATTCATGTTAGCAATTAACAACTGGTTTGTTAATCATATGCCCTCTGTGCTGAAATGGTGCATAGAAACAGGTATGTGCATGATATGTCTTTTAAATAAACAACCCACCTGATCTAATACTTCGTTCTCTTCTAATGGTTCCATCACACACACAATTCCTACCGGCAAGCTGGACTCAACACAGACCCAAAGTAATTTCCTAGTACCCTTAGATACATAATCATGGAAACCGAGTCTTAGTATAGTTGTTCATGGTTTAATTGGTTGATCCCTCACAATACTCTCCCTGCCACCTCACTACCATGACTTAACCTAACTGAAGCATTTTTTCTGCCATGTTCCACCCTATGTAGCTGGAAGTTGATTATGGCACAATGCTTATAAAAGAAATCTAATCTCAGAATCTTGTTGTAGCCCTCAATTGTGTGTGGCACAATCTCTAATTATTGTTTAAATTAAGCTGTATCCAGGTGGGTGCCTATGTCCACTGCCCTAATGGTGTGATGTGTTTATTCTGACTCCATGCAGTCTGTACTGTGGTGGGTCCAATTATTACATTTCACCAGAACACTACTGGTGACTGAAACACACTGCCCTGTGTCCAATAATACCTTGGAATGCTTTTATTCCTACTATTCTTATCACATACAGTTCTTATTGCATTCACTTCTGCCTACAGTTTTGTGGCTTCTAGTCGCACAGGGAATCATCATAGGTGGAACAGGGGTTCCAGCTAGATTTTAATACCTTATTCCTCACCGCTCCTCTACTTTTAAAACTGTTACGTCTTCTTACGTTGTTCACATCACTCTGAGGCTCGCAACACTTTGTCCTTACATGGCCTGTTTGTCCAAACATGAAATATCTTATATTAGCTGCAAGCACTGTCCATGTTCCCTGCATTCCAGTCGACAAATTGATCTTCTCACACACTGTAGTTACCATCCTCCTGTGCGCAAATCTGTTGAATGCCCTGTCCACACACATTTTGACATTTCCGCATGCAGCTCTCTTAAAGCATCGGAGACCCTCTGCTCTGCTTCATGTGAAATAATGTCATTGGCTTCAGCATTCCGCCCCAATGCTCAGGTACATCCATTAATTTTTCTTATCCTATCTGCAATTTCTTCAACAGTTTTCTGTATTTTTCTTAGTTATTACCGCTAATAGTTCCCTATAGTGTCTGACAGTATTTTGATCTGTATATCTTTGAATCAACCCTTCCTTAAATTCTTCAAATGCTGTGGCTCCCTTCAGAGCTCCTGTATACCCTAAATACAATTTTACTTCCCCTGTCATTCTCAGTTTTGTAATGGTCAATAATACTTCATTAGACCAACCTTGCATCTGAGCCATATATCGGAGGTGAAGACCTGCTCATTGTCAGTTGCTTTACCAGGACAAGTAGCAATTAAACTTTTGTTTGACAAGTTTACACTCGGTTTAACAATTGTGAAAGTGTCAACCCACGAAGTTCATTAGTTTCTGCTGGTAATTGTGCTACATTTTCTAACAATATGCATACTGCTTCTGGTTATGGCACACTGGTGTCTCTGGTTCTATTAAAGCTTTGTCCTTCACAACACTCACTTTGAGAACTAACTTTACATGACAAGAAGACAAAATACATTAACTTAATTCTTACATGTAATTATGAGCCATATTGACTGCCAGCACTGCCTAGCCATATAGTCCAAATTATGACATGTCACATTTTCTTAGAAGTGTCATGCATGGCACTGGGTGACACTTGAGGTTACACTGTGCACATCTAACAGTCACTGACTGACACTTGAGGTTACACTGTGCACATCTAACAGTCACTGACTGATCATGCTGCCCATTACCTTTAAGAGTAGAAAAATCCACTGGTTCTCTATTTGCAATAAAATCTACTTTATGAAATTCACAACTGTCAGATGTCTTTTCCATGACAAAAATACAAGAATTTTCTTTTTTTTGTTTTTGGTTTACTGTAACATATGGTGTGGGTTCAAACATTGTTCTATGGAGGAGATGGCAAAGTTCTGACATCAGTGCTGCATGACCCTTGGATTGTCACATGTGGAGAGTGAAATGAGATGTCAGGGCAACTGTAGATATGTTTAATTACTTTCTTTTTTCCAGCCCTCAGCCATAGTAAATCAGGAACAGCTTCGTAGAGGCTTCCAGTTGCCTCTCATGTGAAGTAGTAGACATCTGGCATTGCTGACAGTGAAGGAGCGAGGCTGAATATGGCGTCACTCAGTGCTGCTGTCAGCAGTCTCTCTGCATGTGACAGTGGTGACACCACAGTGGTGCAGCCGATGATGGCTGTGAAATTTCTCCAGTGAGCAGCCAGCTCCCTCATGCCTCACGGCTACCCTGTCTAACGGCAAACCCCATACTGCATTCTAGGATGTCACTGGCTTGTGAGTGTTGTTGGCTCTGGTATTGAGACAAGAATCATTTAGTACACGAATGGCTGAATGTTGATATGTTCCAGACTGTTCGTTGAGGGCTTCAGGCAAATATTTTAACGTGACTGTTGGCAGGTGAAGAAAGGCTCCCGACCTTCTGCTAATGTACTGCAGCATTGGCTGTTGCTAGACCACGCCCAAATGACTCAGCTTTGCAATGTCTGACAGTTGTTTTGCTGTGCAGCATGTAATACTCCCACCCATCTGCGGCTGACTCTGTTGCAGCTCACTTCTGCTCTGGTGTATTTTCTGACCTAATTCAGTTGACATGCTGCAGATGAAACCCAAAAAGGACTCACACCAGAGAGAGCACTGAAAGGATTTACAATCAAACAAGTGTCAGTGGAAAAAAGTTGTGGTCTAAGAGTAAGAGAAGACATTATGGTCAGGTCTTTCAAGAATTGTAGCATAAGTAATCCCCTGGTGTTCAGTGAAGACTATCTCTTATATGAAGAAGACAGTGGTCATGAAGCAGAAGTTAAATTTTGATATTCAGGGGCCTTCAGGTCAGTTCGGTTTTATATACTAAGAATTTTTTTAGCCAGGCTTTGCAGTCTAATATTGAAAATTGAAAAATGTTACTTTTAAAAAATGGTTAAAAGTGAAAGTGTGCCTTATAGCCCATAGCATCTTGCAGTCCGTAAAGTATACTGAGGGTCTTACTGAAGCCTTCACTGATAGTAATTATCCTCCCAATCTTGTATAAAAACAAATCTTTCACACCTTATCTTTCCAGTCTCCCATTGTCTGGCCACCTGGAGTAACTGAATTACATACTCCACCAGGGTTATGAGTATCTCTCATTGTGCCCTGAATTGAGAAGTGTTCTGCCCATTACCCTTCCCAAACCTCCCACAGTGGTATTCCACCGTCCACCAAACCTACACAATCTACTCGTCCATCCCTCCACAACCCCTGCTCCCAACCCCCATACTTCATAGCTCATACCCCTGTAATAGAACTAGACACAAGACCTGTCCCATACGTCACCTATCCCATCTAAGACAAGGCTACTTGTGAAGCCAGTCATGTAATCTACAAGCTAAGCTGCAACCACTGTCCTGCATTCTATGTGGACATGGCAGCCATCTGTCCACATGGATGGCCACTGAAAAAAGTGGGCCATGTGGTTGCTGAGCATGCTGCAAAATATGATTCTTTCATTTTATTGAATCATTCACAGTCTGTGCCATATGGATCCTTCCCACTAACACCAGCTTTTGTGAATTGTGCAGGTGGGAACTTTCCCTACATTCACACAACCCTCCTGTTCTCAACCTTTGTTTCTGATTGTCCTCACCCACCCAGCCACCTATTCCATTCCAGCACCAGACCGACCTCATTCCAATATTGCACCCAGTCTTTACTTCTCTCCTTTCCTGGTAGCCCACTTCCCACCTCTCCTCTTCCCACCGTCTAACCACCTGATTGCACATAGCTGCCATACCCTATTTCCACCTCATCATTGCATGCTCCCCAGAAGCAGTACCCTACTATCCCTCCCCACCCCAGCCTCCTCATTAGCCCTGCCCAGTCGACACTCGCATCATGCAATGGTGCTGCTGCTCACAGTGGGGCTACAGTTGCCTGAGACTGCAATCGTGTGTGCGTGCGATTTATTTTTGACGAAGGGCTTATGGGCCAAAAGTTTTATTTAACATCTCCATAATATGGCGATTGTCAACTTTGCTTCCCCTGCTGGTCCAGGGGCTAGAATAGGCTCAAGGTATCCTGCCTGTTGTGAGAGGTGACTAAAATGAGTCTTTGACTTTTCAGCCCTACAAGTTCAGGTCTCATTTTATGGTTTGACCTGCCACACTTTCCAAATTCTACAGAAGTGCGGGCCATGTGGGGAAGGACACCTTACGTGGTGCACAGTTATCCGTAGTGCCCTTAGATTCGATTTCCTGAGCCTCTTTTCTTGGCTTTGCATCTCCACCTGCAATTCAACTATTTGGATGAGGACACTTTTAGGGGTATATCATCTTTTTCCGTTTTCTCCTGTACTCCTTTGCTCCCATGACAGTATTGGATTTCTCTGCATCCAATCTCCAGCATGTAACCAGTCTGTTGTGGTGAGGCTGTCTTGTACCCATTTGGTGGTACTCCCCTGACAACACAGGGGTTGCACTGGTAATGCCTGAGTTGTAAACTCCCCACATATGTGAAGCAGTAGATGCCTGTCTTCCTTGGGCATCAGGATTCCTGGCAACAGCCATCATACCAGGCGGCCTTTGCTGTGACTGGGTGGCGCCCCATGGTGGGGGGGGGGGGGGGCGGGGGGAGCGAGCCCCTGATCGGAGTGGGTGGCATCAGGGCAGATGACTCACAATAAAGTGGACTAAATCATCTCTCGCTGGTGACTGTATGGCGCTAGCAGTCTCTAAGAAGGGCAAAATCGAGCACAATGCTGACAGATATAATCGTAAATCATTTCTCTCCTTTGCTACACCATGGGAGGAATGTAGAGCCACAGAAAGAAGAGAGCCATATTCGCCTCTGTATTTAGCGTGTAGCATAATGGACAGGGACTCTTTTCTACCTATGAAGACTCAATTTTTTGTTGAACATCTTGAGGATAAGTTTGGGGAAGTGACAGCACTGTCTAAGATGAGAAGTGCTGCAGTCTCGATTCAGACAGCATCCCCCGCCCAATCCCAGGCATTACTCGCTTGTGACCAGGGGGAGGTACGTATGGTTTAACATCAGTGGTAAACTCACTTTGGCCTTTCAGGCAATGAATCAGGCTCAAAGGCCAAGATGAAAGCACTGGTAGTGAACCTGTTGTCTTTGGGTCCCCTGTAAATGAGCCACATGAAATGAACAACCCACCATTTTAGATTGGCATAGAGTTTGTCGTAGGTCTGCAAGAGGAGGTAGGGATGGAAAACAATTCCTTGGACCCAAACGCAGGGGACATTGGTCCCCTCCTCACAGCTAGAGAAGCAGACAGCCTCCTTCAGCTCATCTCGTGCGAAAGAGGTCCCTTGGGACCCTCTCTCCCAAGGTCTCTACTAATGCCGCAATGGACACTAACCAGTGGCTAAAGGAGCCAAAGCTGCTGGACAAAGAGCTTCATGGTCTCCCTCCATGCCTGAAGCTACTCAAGAGAAGTCCTCCCAGCAAGCCGTGATAGAGAAGTGAGAGGGCAAACAAACGAAGTCTGCTAAGAAAAAGAACCCTCCCTCAGAATCTGCTGAGAACCTGGATCTCACTGACGCCTCATCCACATTAGGAATGGATACAAATACTCAATTGGTGGCAGCAGGTGACCCTGAGGTGTAACCTGCTCTCTTTCATGTTGTGTGCATTCCCAGCCTCACGATAATGTCACCCTCCAGCAGAACAGCTGTGGTTTTTCCCGCCACCTGGCTGAGCTACGGCAACTGTTCAGCGTTACACATGCTTTCTGCACTGCCCTACACAAAACGTGGTTTCTGGCAATGTGGACCCTTGCCCTTCGTGGCTGTAGGGTTATTAACCCTAGGATGCATATACAGGGCCTCCGAGGCTCTTGTATGTCTTCATTTTTAAAAAAATTCTATAATTTTTTGTTTCATTTCAAACTGCTTTCCAGTACTCTTTCACTAACACTGTGACATTCCTCCTCTCAAGTCTGAACGAGATACCTTTTTAAGTTTTTTGTATAATTCAATACATTTACCCATACACCGTGAATGCATAAGCAGGGCTTCAAATGCCCTCACACATTTATAAATGTTCTTTAGCCTATATTGTCTTCAACATTTGTTTGGGAGCAGTTATTAATTCAACAATAACTGTAGTGGTGTTTCCAGCAACAGGAGTGCCAACAGCAGCAGTAGCTATAGTAGTAATAGTATAACTAAAAAATAATACACACTACTTTCACATATTGGCAATGTCGGTGTATTATTGATCTTTTTGCTATCAAATGTTTTATTATTGCATCATATTATCCTGTGCTGCTATTGTCAGCCTCATTATTACTGTAGTTTGTTTGTTGATGCAAGGCCCATGTTGTTAAGGGTATGACTTGTTTAGTGCTGCACAAGCTGCTGTTCAAGACACACACCTTTTGCTATGACTTCGACACGCAGAGCAGGAGAGTCAGTACGTGCAAATGCAGATAATTTTGAAAGTGTTGTGGCTCAGTGGCTCAGGAAATATTTTTGAAGATGCAAGTAGTGAAGAATCAGCCAATGAACCTGCAGATGTGAGCACTGAGGCAGATGACAGTCCTTCCAATGATATTACTTCATCAGAGTCTGAAAATGAAGAACCACCACAAAAAGGTATAGAAGACCACACATACATTAGTCGGAATGGAACGATTTGGAAATTAGATCCTCCTGCAACTTTTCGTATGCCTGTCCATAATATCGTAAAGAAGGCACTTGGTCCAGCCCATGGTTTGAAAACCTGTAAACCTAAGGATGCCTGGGACTGTTTCATCCCCAAGAAAATATTAGAGGAAATCATCAGCTGCGCAAATATTGAAGGCAGAAAAGTGGTAAAATGTGGAAAAACGTTTTGCTTGCTGAAATGGAGGGTTTTCTTGGTCTTTTACTGCTTTCTGGTATTGAGAAGAATTGGGATGTCCCTATTAGAGAATTATTCTTGAATGAAAAGGCAAATCCTACATATAAGGCCACCATGTCAGTAAACAGATTCAAGGATATAAGGAGAATGGTTAGATTTGAACACAGGCCTACCCGTGAAGCTCGATCTGCAGATGACAAACTTGCAGCTGTTCATTATGTATGGGAACTATTTCTTGACAAGTGCAGAAATAGAGCAATTCCCAATGATGCGCTCACAGCTGACGAACAGCTAGTCCCATTCTGTGGAAGATGCAGCTTCACCCAGTATATGCCCTCTAAACCAGCCAAGTATGGCATAAAAGTATTTTGGTTATGTGATGCTACATCTGCATATGCTTTAGACGGAGTTGTTTACTCGGGAAGGAAGCCCCATGAACCTATTCAGAAAAATCTTGGGTTGAATGTGGTGAAAGATCTTGCTAAAAACATTGAAGGATCATCAAAAAATATTACTGTTGACAGCTTCTTTACTAGTGTGCAGCTGGCAGAAGAGATGCTTCAGAAGTAAACTACAGTGGTGGGAACGATCAAATAAAGTAAACCAGAAATTCCTAATGAGATGAAACCATCTGCCTCAAGAGTGATTCATTCCTCTTTACTTCCATTTAAAGGTGACATTACAATGGTGAGTTATGTTCCCAAAAAAAAGTTTCTGTAGTTCTCATTAGCACAATGCAACACAACAGAAACATTGATGAAACTTATGCAAAAAAGAAACCAGAGAAAATAAAATTGTATAACCCTACGAAGGGTGGAGTCAATCAAATAGACCAGAAAATTCGTTATTACGCTTGCAAGAGACAAACAAGATGGCCATTTACATTATGGATGAATATGATGGGCGTTGCAGCAATGAACAGTGAAATTTTACTTTCCGCCCAACATCTGATGTACCATAGTGGAAGAAGTGATAAAAGGTGTTTGTTCATAAGAGATTTAGCAGAGGAAATGGTAAGACCACTAATGGAACTTCATATTCAGATCCCTAACCTTCCAAAGAAAATCATTGATGCCATGCAAAGATGTGGTGTTCAAAAAGGTGTCATATTGCCCAACAAACTACCTGTTTCAGGCAAAAGAAGAAGCTGCAATTATTGTCCATGAAGTAAACACAGGAAAAGTGCTATGACATGCATTAAGTGTAAAACCAACATTTGTAAGGCACATAGTGGCGTTCTTTGTGCTTCTTGTTTGTCACATGTTGAAAATTAAGAACAACGCAATTTTATGTGAACAATGAATAACAACTTATTGTCAAAATATTGCCTATATACACAATATTGTGAATGAGTATATTTTAATTGAAGAAATTAGTTGTAATGTTATAAAATGTAAACTGCAACTTATAAGTGAATTAATAAAATTATTTGTACATGTTGTGTGTAAATGGATGTAACTAATAAAAATTCACTCTTACAAGGGAACCTCCCCATCGCACCCCCGTCAGATTTAGTTATAAGTTGGCACAGTGGATAGGCCTTGAAAAACTGAACACAGATCAATCGAGAAAACAGGAAGAAGTTGTGTGGAACTGTGAAAAAAAGCAAAATATACAAACTGAGAAGTCCATGCACAGCATAAACAACATCAAGGATAATGTGAGGTCTGGAGTGCGGTAGTTTCGTGGTTAGCGTGAGCAGCTGCAGAACAATATGTCCTTGGTTGAAGTCTTCCCTCTAGTGAAAAGTTTATTTTTTTTTTATTTTCACGAATTTATGATCTGTCCGTTCGTTCATTGATGTCTCTGTTCACTGTAATAAGTTTAGTGTCTGTTTTGCGACCTCTCCGCAAAACCGTGCGATTAGTAGACGAAAGGAAGTGACTCTCCAATGGGAACCAAAAATATTTGATTGCAAGGTCAGAGGTCAACCGATTCCTCCACAGGAAAACACGTCTGATATATTCTACATGACACTGGTGACGGCATGTGCGTCACGACAGGAATATGTTGCCGACCCACCTAACTTGTATATTTTGCGAATGGGTAAAAAGATACTTCTACCTTACCCGATATAGGTTTTTTTGTGGATATGATAATCACTCCCAAAAAAGTGATGAAAACATACGTTTGTCACATAAACTGCAACAAATGAATGCAACAGTTTCACAGTCGCACAGTTTTCCCTGCTCTCTGTCAAAACATATGTTTTTTAACATTTTCAAATTCTTCAGTGTGTAGACCATCAAATCCTGCATATGTCCAAGCATATCTGAACATGTCCTGGAATTTTGGAGAGCGAAGTTGATTATGTGCGAGTGCCTGAACTTTGATAATTGTCTGAAAATAAAAAATTAAAATTTTTCACTCGAGGGAAGACTTGAACCAAGGACCTCTCTTTCAGCAGCTGCTCACGCTATCCACGGGACCATGGCGCTCCTGGACAACATTATCCTTGTATCCTTCATGTTGCCTATCATGCGCATGGACTACTCACTTTGTATATTTTGCTTATTTTTTTCATAGTTCCGCAAAACTTCTTTCTGTTTTCTCGATTGATCTGTGTTCAGTTTTTCAAGGCCTATCCACTGTGCCTACTTATAACTAAATCTGAGGGGGGGTGCGAAGGGAGGTTCCCTTGTTCGCTTTTTTAAAAATTAATAAAATGTTAATCTGGCACATCAGATCCTGATACTGTATCTTAGGAATCTTTCAATATGACAATAAATTCGACAGAAATAAATTTAATTCCAAAGAATGATTATATGAAACGAGGATAATTTTAAATTAGGGCCCTGCATATGGATTCATGTGTGTTTTCGTCACCATGCGTCCTAGGGTTAAAAGAACAGCAGTGACGATAATAGTGTCAGGTATAGTTCGTGTCTATGTCCTGAGTTCAGTAGGCAGTGAACCTGGGCCCCTTCGAAGCTGCGGCTGTCAGGATAACGACGACACAGGAAATAAGTGTCTGCAATGTGTATCTTGCTCCAGATAGTGCAGTAACCCTGAACGCATTGGCTGCACTGATTCATCAACTCCCTAAACGTTTCCTATTTCTGGGAGATTTTAATGTCCATAACCCCTTGTGGGGTGGGGCACTGTGCTTACTGGCCAAGGTAGAGATGTCGAAACTTCACTGTTTGTTTGATTTCTGCCTCTTAAATACTGCCGCCGCCACCCCCCCCCCCCCCCCACCACGTTTCAGCGTGGCTCATGGCACTTGGCACTTACTCGGCCATTGATCTATCCCTCTGCATCCCAGGACTTGTCATCTATCCACTGGAAAGCCCATGATAACTGGTGTGGTAGTGACCACTCTCCCATCTTCCTGTTACTCTCCCAGCGCCATTCCCCTGAACATCTACCAAGATAGACTTCAAACAAGGCAGACTGGGAAGCTTTCACTTCTGCTGTCACCACTGAAACTCCCCCCCCACATGTTACCATCGATGTGGAAGTTGAGCAGGTCACTTGAACGATCGTTTCTATGGCAGAAAACACGGTACCTTGTTCTTTAGGATACCTCCAGCGAAAGTCAATACCTTGGTGGTCACCAGAAATCGCTGAGGCCATTAAAGAGCGTCGGCGAGCTCTACAGCGACATACGCGGCACTTTCACCCAGAGCAGCTAATAGTTTTTAAAGGACTAGTGCCTGCATTTGCCAGCTTGTAAGAAGACGGAAACAGGCGTGTTGAGAGAAGTACGTTTCGACCATTGGGTGTCATATGTCATCGTCCCAAGTCCGGATGAAGATCAGACATGTTTGTTGGTACCAGACCCCGACAGGTGTTACTGGCATTAACATCAATGGCGTGTTATCTAGTGATGCAAGCACAATTGCCAAGCACTTTGGTGAGCACTATGGTTGAGCCTCCACGTCAGAGAATTATCCCTCAGCATTTTGCATCCTCAAACAGCAGCTGGAAAGAAAACCCTCTAGTTCACTGAATGTCTCATTGAACCCTATAATGCTCTATTTACAGAGTGGGAGTTCCTCAGCTTGCTTGCACATTACCCTGACACAGCTCCTAGGCCTGATAGGATCCACAGCCAGATGATCAAACATCTCTCATTCGACTACAAGCGACATCTCCACATCATCTTCAGCCAGATCTGATGCGATGGCGTCTTTCCATTGCAATAGTGGGAGAGCATTATTCCAATGCTCAAACCCGGTAAAAACCCACTTGATGTGGATAGCTATCGGCCCATCCGCCTCACCAACGTTCTTTGTAAGGTGTTAAAACATATGGTAAGTTGTCGATTGTGTTGGGTCCTGGAGTCATGTGGCCTACTTCCTCCATCCCAGGGCAGTTTCCACCAGGGTCATTCTACCATTGATAATCTAGTTTCCCTCGAGTCATTCATCCGAACAGCCTTATGCAGACACCAGCACAGGGTTGCCATCTTTTTGGATTTACGAAAAGCTTAAGACACGACCTGGTGACATCATATCCTTGCCACATTATAGGAGTGGAGTCTCCGGGGCCCGCTCCCGATTTTTATCCAAAATTTCCTATCGCTCTATACTTTCCGTGTCCAAGGTGGTGCCTCCCAGTTTCCCCTCTATCTGGGAGAATTAGGTCCTGCAGGTCTCTGTATTGAGTGTGTATCTATTTTTGGTGGCCATTAACAGTCTTGCCGCAGCTGTCAGGTCATTGGTCTCACCTTCTCTGTATGCAGACGACTTCTGCAGTAATGATGTTGCTGAGCAGCAGCTGCAGGGAACCATTTACAAGATTTAGTCATGGGCTCTAGCCCACGGCTTCCAGTTTTCAGCTGTGAAGTCATGCACTTCTGTCGGCATTGTACTGTTCATCCGGAACCATAAATATACCTTGATGATGATCCACTCGCTGTAATGGAGACATATCGATTCTTATGCCTGGATTTCGACGCCCGATTGACGTGGCTTCCTCATCTTTGTCAGCTGAAACCGAGTACCCTCCACTGCCTGAGCAACACACAGCTGGGGTGCAGATCGATCTATGCTGCTGCAGCTCTACAGAGCCCTTGTTCAATCCCATCTTGACTGTAGGAATCTGGTTTGTTTTGTGGTGCCCTCAGCATTATGTTTACTCGACCCAGTGCGCCACTGTGGTGTTAGACTGGCAACAGGTGGTTTCAGGACGAGTGCAGTGACCAGGCCAGAGTCACTCCATTGAAAGTTGTGTGCACAGCTGCTCGCCAGTTCCGTTGCATACATTCAAAGTTCTCCTGAGCATCCGAATTACTGTCTGCTGTTCCCATGCACAGCACTTCATCTCCTGCATCGGAGGCCAAGGTCAGGGCTTCAGATTGCGGTTCGCATCCGATCTCTTCTGTCTGATGTGGAGCCCTTGCTTTTACCACCTATGCTCAAGGTCCATTCACGTACACCTCCATGGTGTACCCCAAAGCTGAAGCTTTACCTGGACCTTTCACAAGCCCTTACGGATTCAGTTAACACTGCAGCTCTGCTGCCACATCCACTTGATTCTTGACATGTACCAGGACCATGAGGTGGTTTACACTGACAGCTCAATGGGTGATTGTCACGTAGGCTTTGTGTGTGTTCATGGAGGACATATTGTACTGCACTACTTGCCAGGTAGCTGCAGTGTTTTGACTGCAGAGCTGGCGCCATGTCTCGTGCTCTTGAGCGTATCCACTCGTGCCCTGGCGAGTAGTTTCTTTTCTGTACTGACTCCTTGAGTAGCCTACAGACTATCGACTAGAACTACCCCCACCATCCTTGGGTAGCGACCATACAGGAGTCCATCTATGCCCTGGAAGAGTACAGTCGTTCTGTGTTGTTTGTGTGGACCCCACGCCACGTCGGAATTCCAGGAAATGAACTTTCTGACAGGCTGGCGAAACAGGCTACACAGAAACCACTTTTGGAGATCGGCATCCCTGTAACTGACCTGCGATCATTATTACACCACAAGGATTTTCAGGTTTGGGAGACCAATGGCATAATCTTAGTATGCACAACAAATTGCTTGCCCTTAAGGAGATGACGAATGTGTGGAAGACCTCCATGCGAGCCTCTCACAGGGACTCTGTGGTTCTCTGCTGGCTACGCATTGGCCATACATGACTAACACATGGCTCCCTCCTCTGTGGCGAGGATCCACCTCGGTGTCACTGTGGCTCACATGTGACTGTCATCCACAACTTGCTGGACTGCTCACTTTTAGCCACTGTGCAGCAGACTTTTAACCTTCCTGGCACTGTACCCTCAGTATTTGGGCAACAATGCTTCAACAGCAGATTAAGTTTTAAGATTTATTCGTGAGGGAGTTTCATCATACCATCTAGAGGTGAGCATTAAGCCTTCTCTCTGAGATCGCCACCCTCCCTCCATTGTAACTCTGTTGCACTTTCTTTGCATTTGTTTGTGTTTGTCTTTTCCCTACGTATGTTCCTCTTGCCTTGTCTTTTTGGGGTGGACATTTTAATGTGTTGTAGAGTGTCTGGCTCATCCTCTTTTATTATTTTGATCAGCCAGCCCAGACCATAAGCTCTATGGTTTTAATACCTTCTGCTTTTCTTTGTGGTGTATGTTTTCCCCATTTTGTGTTCATTCCATTCATTTTCTTTTTAGGTGTGGTCCTAAGTGTTTTTGTACCTTGAACCTTGCTTCCGTTAGGGCAAAGGGAATGATGACCCTGTAGTTTGGTCCCTTTGTGCCCAAAACCAATCAACTTTGCTCTTCATAATATTGTTACATTCCAGCCAGGATTTTCCATTACTTAAGTCTATAAAGTATGATACTTGCAAGACATCAGTGCTCTAGTTGATCCGACATTGAAATTTGGGCTGCAATTCTAATACTTTGCAGTTATAACCAACTGAAGTTACAGCTTTTGAAGATGCATGTGCACAAATCGTATGCTACTCCATCCCACTGGAGCCATTTAATGCCTGAGCAACAAGTACTACTCTGTTGAGTGGATAAAGTGTTGGCGAAATACTGTTTTTGTGTCGCTTTTATGTTTTGTTCATTGTGTAAAAGTGTGTGGTTTCTACCATGTAACTGGAGACAGATCTCTTCACTTCAAATACTCTTACGTTGCAATTCACAGATGTGGTGTAAATGAATGAAGCTCTTGTTGTAGTAGTATAGCTCTGCACTCTTCAAAATGTACATCAAAAATAGGTCACTTACTTTCATATTAATTCTGAAGTTGGGTAGGTTACTTATTTTCATCTTGGGGTTTGTATATGTAGCTCCAGAATATGGAAAGAGTAATATTGTTAAAATACAGGAACACTTTCAATTATTTATTGCACAAGAACTAAACATTGTACAGATATCATACATACTGCATTTTGAAAAGAAAGTATTTCTTAGAAACACTCGATATGCGAACCATGAGTGGCCCAGCCCCCCAGGGGGTCCCTAATTCTTTTGTGGATATGTGTGTGGCGAGCATGGGGCCCTGAGCTATTACAGCCTTCCTTCTTTCCAGGGCTGCATTTCCTTCCCCTTCCCCTCATTACCCCTCCTCCCTCCCCCTCTCCTCTCCCTCTCTTGGTGTCCTTGCTTATGTTGGCCCCTGCTATCCTCCTGGTATTGTTGGTTTTACAATTTGGCTTTGTTGCCTAATCACCTCCTCCTTTTAGCACTCCCTGGTCCCCCTGTGGGGTTCGACCTCCATTACTAAATTTCTCTTCCGTAGTGTGAGCGAATTGGAGAAGAGCACCTTACCTAGTGTCTCCGACGTGTGGCCTCCTATTAGATTCCACCTTTTCTTTCACGTCGTTGTCTGATGCTAGGGTGCATAGCCAGCGCAGTAGCCAGCACGTGTGGTGGGGCAACTATGTGCCCTTTTGGATGAGGCCCCTGAACACACAGGGATCACACTTCTGATACCTCAGCTTGACCTCCTCATGCAAGCCTTGGAGTAGTTGCTCTTCATCATTGAGCATCGGAACTCCCGGCAATGGCCACTGTGCCAGACGGCCCTTTCTGTGGCTGGGTGGCACCCGTGAGGAGAGCCCCTGATCGGAGTGGGTGGTATCAGGACAGACGCTATGCAAATGAAATGCATACGGGTCCAGAACTCTGGCAATTCTTCTGCGGCAGTGTCTCTGTGAGGAACTGATTCTTCGGGTTCTGCTTCTGTTGCCCTTCCGGCCTTCCCTTCCATGGCTACCCCCTGGGAAGAGGGTTAGGCCTGTCAGCTAGGGGCGAAACCTTTCCCCCGATATCTGGTTGGACGAGGACTGATGGGGATACTTTCATCAATACCAAACCTTTATTCTTTGTGGAACACATTGAAGACAAGTTTGGCGAAGTGGACTTCCTCAGCAATATGCAGTCAGGTTCGTTGCTGATCAAAGCTGCTTCAGCTGCCCAGTCTGCGGCCCTTCGTGCCTGTCCTCATCTTGGCACAATTCCTGTGTCCATTATCCGCCACCAGTCTCTAAATGTGGTTCAAGGCGTGATTTTTCACAGGGACCTCATCCTTCAAACTGATGAGGAACTTCGGGATGATCTCAGACGGTGGGGTGTTCTTCGTTCGGCGTGTTCAGAAGGGTCTTAAGGACAATCGCATTGATACTGGTGCCTTGATCCTGGCCTTTGAAGGGGATACACTCCCTGGGAACTTAAAGATTATGGTTTATTGATGTGATGTGAACCCCTACATCCCACGAGGTGTTCAGTGCTTGCATATTGGACACACGTCTTCCCCCTGTTCACAGGCCCCGCTTTGTGGTGACTGTGGAGTCCACTCCATGAGGGGAGTCCCTGTGTTCCCCCTCCTGTGTGTGTTAATTGTCATGGCAATCATTCTCCACGTTCACCAGATTGCCCAGTATATAAGAAGGAAAAGAAGATACAAGAGTATATACATGTCTTCACCCCGTGCCCATGACGTCTAGTTATGATTTAGTTACATCTTCACCCCTTCCTCCCCCTCCTTAGCCCAATCCCGGACCCCTCTCCTCTGCACCTCCCCTGCAGCTCCCACACCTTCTCCTTTGGGCGCTGCTCCCCGTCCCCAGCCGGAGAAGCGTCACTCTCCTTCGGCATCTGCCGGTGAAGGGTGCCCCTCCCGGGATGCCCCTTCCTGGCGCCTTCCAGGCCAAAGGTCTGCTGCCACGCGATGACCGTGAGAACCGCGGACTGTCGGCCCCCAGGTTGCCCGATCTCTTTCTGTTCCCAATCTTGCTGCAGCTGGATCCTTTACGCCACACAGCCCTCCTCGATCTCAACCCGAAAAGGAGGAGAAACATAAGTCTGGGGACAAAGAGCCTCTGGTGTCAATAGAGGTCCCATCCCTGGCTTCACAACCAGATTCTGACCTGTCGTTCATGGATGTCGTCCCCTCCTTGTCGGCGACGGGTGGTGAGCTGGTGGTATGACGGGCTTTTGCCTGTACAACCCCCATTTAAATAATCATTCTGTGGTTATCCAATGGAATTGTAATGGATACTACCGTCACCTTCCGGAATTGAAATCCCTTAGTTCGTCTTACTCTGCAGCTTGTGTGATTATACAGGAGTATCATTTTACTGATGCTCACTCACTGACCCTTTGTGGGTTCCGTGTTTTCTGTCGAAATCGGGTTGGACCCCTGCGGGCTGCTTGTGGCGTTAGTACATTGGTCCGTACAGACATTGCTAGCACGTGGATTCCTCTTCAAACTACATTGGAAGCAGTTGCTGTTAGGGTCCACCTGGACTCTGAGGTCACGGTTTGCAATCTTTATCTCCCTCCTGACAGGACTATTATACCTGCTGCCTTAACTGTCCTTCTTCAGCAACTTCCGCTTCCCTTCCTCCTTCTCGGGGATTTTAATGCTCATCATCCCTTGTGGGGCAGTGCATTTGCATCTAGATGAGGTCTTCTCTTAGATCAGTTTATTACAGACCACGACTTGTGCCTTCTTAATGATGGCTGCCCTACTCATTTCAGTGCCGGTCATGGTACCTTTTCTGTTATTGATCTTTCTTCTCCCTCTCTCCTCCCTTCATTACACTGAGCGCCACACGACGACCTTTGTGATAGTGACCATTTCCCGTTGATTCTCTCTCTCCCTTCCCGCTCCCTGATGGACAGGTTACCTCGTTGGTTTTCCAATGCACCGATTGGCCTCTATACACTGCACAGGTCGTGTTTTCTCCCTCTTAGTCAGGTTGTATTGATAACGTCCTACATGACGTATCTGACGCGATTTTGCGCGCTGCTAGCCTTGCTGTGCAGCGCTCATCTGTACCATTTTTGTCGCCGGCCTGTCGCGTGGTGGAGTACGGCCATTGCCATCCGTGATTGCCGTTGAGCTTTGCAACACTGTAAGAGGCACCCATCTTTGCCAGCCTTATTGTCTTTAAACACCTTCGCACTAAAGCCCGTTATTTAATCAAACAGAGCAAGTGGATATGTTGGGAACGATTTGTTTCTTCCCTCGGTTCTACTGTCCCTATGTCACGGGTATGGGCTAGACTTCGCTCTCTCTAAGGTTGCCATCGGCAGTCCACCCTCCCAGGCCTTCATCTCCCAGATGGCCATTATACAGACCCGTTAGTTCTTGCAGAACATCTTGTGACCGATTTTGCAATGACATCAGCATCAGCCTCCTATGTGGCTGCTTTCCTTTGCCGGAAACAGCGGGCCGAAGCTTCCACTTCATGTTTTACCCCTTGTCAGTCAGAATCTTACAACGAACTTTTTACTGAATGGGAATTTCCTTCCGCACTTTCTTCTTCAAATGATACAGCCCCTGGCCCAGACTCCATTCATAACCAACTGCTTCAACATCTCATTTCTGCACAACGACAACATCTTCTATGGGTGTTTAACCGTATCTGGCTCCTGGGTGACTTCCCTTCTCAGTGGAGATATAGCATCGTGATTCCTGCCCTTGAGCCTGATAAGAACCCTCTATTTGTTGACAGCTATCGGCCAGTTAGTCGGAGCAATGTTGCCCATCAGCTCAATTGGGTCCTCAAATCTCGGGATCTGTTGTCCCCTTACCAGTGTGGCTTCCGAGAGGGAGGGTCTCTGATCGATCATTTACTTCACTTGGAATCTGCAGTACAGCTGGCATTTTCCCAGCGCCGCCATTTGGTTGCGGTATTTTTTGACCTATGCAAGGCCTATGACACGGCCTGGCCCCATCACATCTTACACATCATTGGGATCTTCGGAGCCCACTCCCGATTTTTATCCGCCAGTGCCTGTTCCATCGGTCATTCAGGGTTCAGGTTGGTACTGTTCTTAGTTCTCCACAGGCCCAGGAGATTGGCATCCCACAGGGTTCGGTCTTGAGTGTCCTTCTATTCCTCATTGCTATCGATGGACTTCTGGCCTCTGTCAGTCCTTTGGTCGTCCCTTCTCTGTATGTGGACGACTTCTGCATTTTGGTTAGTTCCTCTTCGATGGCCTCTGCAGAACGGCAGCTCCAGGGAGCTATACGGCGTGTGTCTGCATGGACCCTCTCACACGGGTTTCAATTCTCTCCTTTAAGATCGCGGGTCTTCCACTTCTGTCGCCGTACTACGATACACCCTGATCCAGAGCTCTATCTCAATGCACAAAGATTGCCTGTGGTCCCACAGTTTCGTTTCCTAGGTCTTCTTTTCGAAAACAAGCTCACTTGGCTGCCCCATATCAGACTTCTGAGGGTAGGATGTTTCCGTAAACTCAGTGTGCTTCGCTTCCTTTCCCACTCCTCTTGGGGTGCGGACCACTCCCTCCTTCTCTGTCTTTATCGTGCTCTAGTTCTGTCACACTTGGACTATGGTTATCAAGTTTATGGTTCGGCTGCTCCTTCCACGCTGCACGTACTGGATCCAGTCCATGATCGTGGTATCCATTTGGCCACTGGTGCCTTATCTACTAGCCCTGTTGATAGTCTCATGGTTGAAGCTGGGATCCCCCCCCCCCCCTTTCTGTTCGGCGGTCCCTACTTCTGGTGTCTTATGCACTTGCTGTCCATTCTTCTCCCACTCATCCTTCCTATTCTGTCCTGTTCTCCTTGGTTAGTTCCTTGCCTCCGAATTCGGATGGATCTCCTGAGGTCCAAAAGATTCCATCCCCCAATGGTGTTCTGTTCCGTTTTCCGCCGAATTTTATGGGAGTTTCAGGATGCTGTTGTTTTTTACACTGATGGCTCTAAATCTGCTGATCATGTGGGATATGTCTTCACGTCCTCTGTTGGAACAGAAAATCTTCTACTGCCACCAACATGTGGGGTGTTTACTGCAGAATTGATGGCAATTTCCCAGACCCTTACCTTTATTAAACAGTCCCAACACAACGACGTTTTGTTATGTACAGACTCAATGGGTGGCCTTCTGGCTACAGACTGGTGTTTTTCGCGCCATCCCTTGGTCTCTCCCATCCATGACCATCTCGCTGATATTCACCGTGCTGCTTGTTCCGTTGACTTCCTTTGAGATCTGTACAATGATTGGTTCTTGTGCAATAGATAATTGAAAGTTTTCCCAGACTTTATGTACTCCCTGTAATACACTACTGTTTCTAAAAAGTAAGACATTCAGATGCAGTGATCTGCACCATGCCACGATAAGAGGACTATAGAACAGCATAAACATAATATGTAATTTAAATGGCAGAGAGGTGGGGTGCACATAGGCACAGTATTGCTATCTTTTATGTGATAGGACAGGTCAGTGTTACACAACACTTGGTGCAGAGATGTCATATGAAATAGCAACACGTAATCAAGTGCCACTATTCCTGGCCACTTCCACAAGGTGGAATATTGGTGTGTGTTTTCAAATGGGGCAGAATTATTGGTTATTCTGTCATGTTTTGGCTCTCACAATGTAAGCTGCATCGACAGTGAGGCAGAGACGGAACCAGTGGAGACGGGGTACTGGAGGACCTGATGTGACCACAGTTTGAGATGACCACCATCTTGTCTGCTTGCAAGGCGTTACAAGAAATGCATAGTGTAGCAAGGTGACACTTACAGCAAGTGCATATAATGCACAGAAAAGGAAAACTTAGGGTAATTGGCAGGATATTAAGAGAAAGAGACTTCATGGTGGTGGATTGTAACATAAATCACAAAAGGAAAGGTAGTTCATGCGAAACAGCCACCAATGCAAGTGAGTGGAATAATGCTGTATTGGTTTGATTGGTTTTGTAAAAGGACATGTTTATAGAAAAACATGTGTCCTGAACAGCAACATGTGTGCCCTGTAGAGTACATGGCTCTTAACAACATACCTTATGTGCATCTTCTGACAGTATTACAGTAAAAATAAGTGTCATAGATAAAAATAACTACAGTTCTATCTTTTATCATTGATGAAAAGTAGAATACACACTGCTGTATTATTGAAAGAGAATGTGGAGTATGATACTTCTGTTGAATATTGGGAAGTAATACTGACAGCTTGATTCGGGATTATGTACGCAATACAGAAGTGTGTTGAAAAGAATGATTCTAGGACATAAATATGTAAATTAAGTTAAAGCTGTGCAAAGAATACCATGCCTTGATGCACACTGAAAAGTGAACTTACATGATAAACTCCATGTAAATAGGTGTGACAGCAAGAAAAAAAGGAAAGTAAGACAGACAGTACTTCATTGAAACAAGCTACATTCAAATATTAAGTCCAGTCAAAAGAAGTGTGTCAAAAACTTTGCTTGACATATTCTGTGTAACCCAGCAGTGAAAACTCTCTCTTCAACATCAACTGGAAAGTGGAGTGACCACTCCTGAAGATGATTGAGGAAAATATTTGTGTAGGCCACATGCCATATCAGATGATGACAGGTCTCTTATTCAGGAACTCAGTTTGAGTTTCTCAAACTATGAATAAATGTTTGAAAGAATGTCTGTACCACAATCTCAGTCTCTGCAGAATGTATCGATTCTTTATTATCACAGCTTCAGATGAAATACAAATGCATAACATTGAATTTAAGTCAGTTGTGTCATGCAAAAGCAGACAGAGCATACAAACTGTTAAACACAATACAGAAATCGCTACAAAGGAACAACAATATATATGTTACATTTGTGGACCTACAACAGGTTCTACTTTGTCATACACTGCCACATTCCATGGAATTCTGCCAGAGACAGCTACCATCATATAATTTCATAGTTCATGACATTGGTACTTACATAACACAGTAAATGTAGGGGATGGATCTGACGCAAGGTGTGGTTCAGCCAAAATAGTTTTCTGTCTGATTAAATTTGCAATGCTTGAAGGAGGTATGGAACACACACTAATTATATGCTCTGACCACCATGTTGGGCCGAACAATAACTGGAGAGTTGTAGCACCACATTTCAATCTGGTCAACTGAAAGTACTGTGGAGAAATACGTTAAAAGTTTTTGTGTTAGTCATAGTTTCCTACCTTGTGACAGGAACTTCACAATGATTGAAAAAAGAAATTGTCAAATGTTATGGCTCCTTTAGAATGAAAGCATGTCATAGCTTAGGCCTCTGTACAACCTTCAAAATTGGCCATTCAGCAGATGATGGAAGACTTCAAGGGCATAGAATCTGTTGAGCTGGTTATCAAAACACCACATGCTTTGAAAATTACTGGTGTACCCTGGTTGAAGTTATGCAGTGCTGATCCTTGAGGCATAAGGATACTTCATCCATGTGAAAGACATTTCGTTTTAAAACATGGGTGTGAACATGAAGTAAAAGAAATTCTGTTGCGTTTTGCTTTTTGGTTGCTCTACAATGGGGTACTGAGACTTATAAGGAGAAGAAAAGCGATCTATTGGGTGTGACAAAATACATGGAATCAAAATACAGGCAGTTTATAAAAACATTCAGTGTGCCAACTGAGTGTAATGTCAGCTTTGGGTCTCAACTTGATAATAAACTCATGTTCTATTACTTTTTAAGACCAAATTAATAACTTTACAGTAAGTATTAGTTTGTATCTTGTTATAAGTTTTTTTATTTAAAACTTTGAGACTCTAGGCAACCTTATAGTTACAGTAGAGTGTGATATACAGTAACGCTGTATGTCAGTTTCTATTCACTGTTTTTCCATTTTAATAGTTATGTAATTCCTAAAACCTATCCTCAGTGCAATTTTAAAAAAGCACAACAATTTTCAACAGTCTGCATCAGCAAACAATACGTATCTGCTATTACATTAATATTAATGGTTTTTTTTATTTCCTAAAAACTCCAGAATATACCATACAACATTATTCATTCACATGCTTAATTTTGCTATGATTATATGCATCTATCAGGTGACACTAATTGAGAATATGATTGATTGGTGCCTTCTTCCAATCACTAGGAAGTTTTCATGGCCTCAGAGACGTTTAAAAAGCTGTTAGAGGAAGAACAAGTTCACTGTAATATGAGTGATATTGTACAGCCATGTCATATGGTTCAGGTGCCTTTTTTTTTCTATTTATTGGTTTCACAGTAGAATATCAACAGAAATTGGCCATCTCAAAATCTGTCATTTTGATGTTGATCCCGGTACTGAAAGTGGCGCAGTGGTTAGCACACTGGACTCGCATTCGGGAGGACGACGGTTCAATCCCGTCTCCAGCCATCCTGATTTAGGTTTTCCGTGATTTCCCTAAATCGTTTCAGGCAAATGCCGGGATGGTTCCTTTGAAAGGGCACGGCCGATTTCCTTCCCAATCCTTCCCTAACCCGAGCTTGCGCTCCGTCTCTAATGACCTCGTCGTCGGCGGGACGTTAAACACTAACCACCACCACCACCACCGGTACTGAAAGGAGAAACTCCATTACAATATTCCATGACGAAACAGATTTGGAAGAGAAACTGAATAATTTGGCCTTGTCTGTTATCTTCAGTTCGTGTGCTAGTAGGGACACATTCTAAGATAAATATTACATTAAATATAAGTGAAAACTGCCATCACATGCAACTGTTAAAATACTGGCACTGTGTGCTTACTCCTTACTGAGAAAATTCAATCAAGATTCGTAATGTTAATGTTTTGAAATTGGTCCTGTGATGTATTGAGTTTCAGGCTAGTGAACAAATCTGATGCATAGTGTACCTCTACAGTCCCATGAATTAGTCAATGCCATCCATCACTGAGTACCTACCCTGTTAAAACCACCAGCTGCCTACACTAGATTTTGTCAGTCAAGCAACATCTAAGAGTATGGAGTTAGGCATATATTGCAATAGTTAATGTATACTTAAACAAGTTGTTTAAACTGAATTTAAATGCAGTGAAAACTAAATAAGGAAAAGTAAAGCCAGTGGCACTGTTAAGTTGAATGGTGTATACTGTCAATGTAAGAGACAGAAATAGAATTGACCATACTTAAAATCATTAAATTGAATTACATAGGTTCACATAGCAAGGTTGAACACTTCAGATTGAAGATCAATGCTATTACATTATGTGAATAATTAAGAATATTTGACAGATCTCCCAGTTACATAAGCTACTGTGAAATTAGAACTAAAATCTAAGTTCCAACTATGTGTTAATATAAGTTCATCTTCGATGCTCTGTCACTGTCTATCAAAGTTAAGCGTGAAACACAACTATCAGTTGCACAAAGTGAAAGTTTGCCAGTCTCATAAAACAATTGAATGTAATGAGAAGCTGCAAAAATCCTCACGTTTTGCTCAAAATCCTATCAACCATACAGTTTTAGAGAGTTGAAATGGCACAACTGGTTGGTTGCCCAGAGACTTCCGTTGAACTACTGTCAACTCCTACCCAGACATAAAAGTAACTGTTCGCTGGCCCAAACTATGTGAGAAACAAAAATATATTACCAAAGACCATGAGGCACAGCAGCACTGCTTATTTAAAACCTCAAGAACCCATACCATGCTAGTCATTTTCAAAACATTTTACAAAACTTAATTAAAATAACTGATTGAAAGTACATTGTTTTTATTGAAACTAAACTACTTGAAATAAGCACATTCCCCCTGCTGGTCACTTTAGAAGCTTACCAAACATTCTAAGATAAATATTTCATTAAATATAAGTGAAAACATGATAAACTGCCATCACATGCGACTGTTAAAATAAGCAAATACAAGGAAATACTCCTATACAAACAAATTTGTCATGTCAGATGAGATCATAATGTCCTGCTCATTTACATGGTGCTTTAGGTTACTATGTAGCACATATCAAGTTTGAATTACAATCATTGAACTGGACCCATCTTGATCACACTGCATATTAGTTAATTTGTCAAAAAAATACCTAAATACAGATTCACTAAGGATGATTGATTTGATTTGATTTGATTTTGACAGGGAGACTAAAACAGCTTTGGTCTAACCTGGAACTGCCTGCACCAAAACAGTTTATTGTGTGGTATTGTTCCCTGTACATCTAGTAAAGCCAACCAGTGCCCTTGGGTATTGCAAGAAGTCCCTTTACCAGTTCTTTGTTAGACACAATTTCTTCACTTCTGGTTGTGCCAAAAATTCTCTCTCGCTCTCCAATGCCGTGCATTCAAATATTAGATGTGATACAGTTTCTTCACCCTCATCACAGATGGTACATTATGTCCTTTTTCCGTTATACCCGTTGTATATAGGTATTTTTTGAAATTCCCATGGTTGGTCATCGTTCCAACCATGAGTTTAATCTCTTGGCTGTTCAGGCCCAGGATTACAGAGCTTCTCTTAAAACTGATCATACCAGGACCAAGGATATGAGATCAATCACACACATCAACCAGGTAAATCACCGGAGAAAGCTCTCCGTCAGTTTGTTGGGAGGACGGTGAAAGCCCTTTGCTTTCAAGAAATAAACCTCTGCATCCTCCTGGACATTGAGGGAGCTTTTTGTAAGATAACTGTTGATTCCATGGTTAGGGCAGCAGAGATGCATGACCTAGTGATCACTATATGTATGTGGACTAGGGCCATGCGTAGTAGGAGGGTAGAGGCCACCATGATGAGTGAAAAGATGGTAATTAACACCACTAGAGGTTGTCCATAAGGAGAACTTTTGTCCACATTATTGTGGAATCTGGTGGTGAACAAACTCATTGAGGAACTAGGTTCCAGACAATGATTTTGTGAAGGGTACGCAGATGACCTTGTTGTAATATTTGGCAAATTTACTGACACAGTTAGGAATATGGCACAAGGTGCACTGGACATTGTGCAAGACCAGTGCATTAAACGGAACCCAAGGTTTAAGCCTAAGAAGACTGTTGTGGTACCAATCGTGAAGAAGCATATCCAACACTGAAGTTGGAATCTAAAGCTTTTCGATGAAACTGCACCTATGAAGATGATAGTGAAAGATCTAGGGGGTACCCTTAGATGAGAAACTAACATGGACCCCTCACATAAACCCTTAAATACAGTCGTGCAGTCCCTGGGACCGCACTACTTTTCACACCCCTGTTTCTAGGAACGCTATTGACCTTGAAGAGCTGGGCGGTCCAGTAGCTTCCTTATCCTCAGTCTGCTGCTTGTTGCCACGGCAGTCATTGTTGCATTTCCTGTTTGCTTTTGTTTCATTGAAACGACGTCCATGGGACCGCACAACTGTGTTAGTGTAAGTCAGTGACTGACTGAACAAATTTCTGGCTGTTTTGTTCTTTGCATCTGTCGGTGACAATAACTTTGGAACTATGCCAGGTAACCCTGGTCCTTCGTTTGTGAGAACAGATGATCCAAATTTTGAAGAAAGACTTTCAAGAATTATTGATGAAGTGGGGAGTGACATATCCGATTTTGACTTTTCTGATGTGGAGGATGGTGATTTTATACATAGTGAACATGATTCGGAATCCAATGTGTCTGGCGAGAGTGAAAGTGACAAGGAAAGTTCTGAAGGAGAATCAGATAGCGAAGAAGATGAGGAACGTCCTAGGAAATACTTCTATGGCAGAAATAGGTCAAGTGGTCGGCAGGAGAACCAAACAGTCGCGTCAGAATTCCAGCTCATAGTTTATTGAAGATACCAGCACTTCGACACAAACCTGGAGGACAATCACAGATAGACCCACTGACTGCTTGGAGCTATATTTTCAGTGATGATATGCCGAATGAAATACTCACATGGACAAATGAGAAACTGGGAAAAATCTGTGGAAAATACATGAATACGGAAAGAACAGAAGTCAGACCTTGTACAATGTCTGAAATGAAGAGTTTCACCGGCCTTCTAATATACACTCCAGTATTCAAATCGAATAACAAAGACATACGTTCTTTCTATTGTACTGATGGGACTGGCTATGCTGTTTTCTGTCTCACTATGTTATCAGCAAGATTTCCTGCAATTCTCAACTGCTTGAGATTTGACAACCCTGATGAAGGGAGCTACGTAAGGTTTGTGATCCAACAGCTGCTATAACAAACATTCTACATAAATTCAACGAAAATTCGCAGTGATCCTATATTTTTGGGGCTAATGCTACAGTTGATGAAATGCTGATCAGTTTCAGAGGACACCGTAAATTCAAGATGTATCTAAACCGGCGAAGTACAGCCTGAAGCTTCAATGACCAGTCGACTCCAGGACTAACATCTTCAACACCTGTCTCTACTGTGGAAAAGGTACTGATGGAGCAGGACTTTCCCGAGACGAGAAGAAATACGCCGTTATCACTCAGGCTGTCCTCAGATTGTGCAAGCCAATAGCACATACTAACCGAAACAACACTGCTGATTACTGGTATGTGTCAATCGAACTTGCGGATGTTCTACGGAAAAATGATTTGACCACAGTGGGAACAATGCGGAAGAACTGAAAGGAAATTCCTGCATCTTTCTTGCATTCCTGTAGACGTGAAGTTGGAACAACGCTGTATGGATTTACTAAACACATCACACTCATTTTGCATGTGCTTAAGAAAGGAAGAGCAGTAATTCTTATATCAACAATGCATCACTCCCTAGATGATGACGTGGAAAGTAAAAAACCTGTAATAATAGCCCACTATAACACCACAAAGGGTGGTGTTGATACTGTAGACGAAAAGTGTGCCAAATATTGTTAAAGTTGCCGAACACAATGCTGGACCATGGCCGTGTTTTTCCATATTCTTGCCATAGTGTTGTCAATGCATATATTGTTCATCAGTCATTCAAGAAAAGAACTTCATGAAAGCCCTAGCAAAAGAACTTATCGAAGCTTCACTGCCCGAACGGATAGTGAATAAATGCCTTGCACGAGAATTGAATTTTTCTATCGTTCGAGTTCTAGGAACTGAAGTACATCTCCATGAAGAGCTAGAAAAGGAGTAAAAACTACCTAGGGATGGAAGGAAGGCATGTTGCATTTGTCCACCAAAAAAGAAGAGAGAGACAAGTTACTTGTATCGCAAGTGCAAGGTCCCAATTTGTTTGGAATGCTCTTGTAAGGTGTGTCCGCAGTGTGTATAATGTGGCCACTTTCAGTAGTGCAGATTTTTTCTGTTTCATTCGCTGTCATGAATACTCATTAAATTTAACACTGATGGTACCTGATCAACATTAACCTGCATCAACCAAGTTTCAAGTAATGAACTACACATAGATATTTGGATATTTGTCCATCACTGTAAATTTCAATGAGAATATAGAGTGCAATATGAATCGGTCTTTTTCACGGCACCGAAACTATTTTGTTCATATGTTACCATTTATGTATAATTGAAGAATAAATATGTAGTACTAAATTCAAAAAGTAGCACTAGGTTGGTGATTTTTGCGTATACGTGGTCCACGGGACCACACGACTGTAGTTGCGTGAGAAGTACTCAACTTTGATTAGCAGGGCGAAAAGTACTCTAGTGAGTACCAAAAGGACATATTGCAAAAAACTAGGGCCTAAGACCCAGAGGTATGCACTGGATATACAGTACGGTGGTTAGACTTAGAATCTCCTATGGGGCCATAGTGTCGTGGGAGAAGGTAGAACAGCAGGTTACAGCTAAGAAGCTTGCTAAGGTGCAGAGACTGGCCTGCTTCGCCATAACAGGCAGAATTAGTAGCACGGCAACCGCTGGAATGGAAGCCATGCCTCCACTACGCCCTTCGGTGTGAGTTTAATCTCTTGGCTGTTCAAGCCCAGGATAACAGAGCTTCTTTTAAAACATGGCTTTGGCATCATTACCTTACCATGTTTTTGCTTATCGACCTTGGACCAGTATTCTATGTGCTGTCTTCTAAGCCAGTTGTGTAGTTCTAGTTTGATCATAGCCTTGGTGATTGTCAGGACAGGTTCCGGTCCAATGAATGTAGAGTCTGCCCCCAACCTGTCAGCCTTTTCATTGCCGCCGATCCCTGAGTGGCCAGGGACCCACATTGGGTTTACCCAATTGCCAATTGCCAATTGCTTCCCCCTAGCTCCACCAGAGCCCTGTGACATTCTGCAATAATTTTGGATCTTGTTGCAGGACTTGCCAGTTATTTCAGGTCTGTCTAGCTGTCTGAATAGATGTAGATGCTACGGTCCTTCTAGCACCTATGTATATTTTCACACACACACACACACACACACACACACACACACACACACACACACACACCCTGATTGCAGTTATTTCAGCTTGGAATACCGAGGCGAGTGGTCCTAGAGAGATGATGCCCTCCAGTCTTCGCTGAATCCCATACACCCCGGCCCCAGCACCTTGGTCTGATTTCGACCAATAAGTGAACCAGACAATGTTCCCTATATGGTGTAGAACTGTTTTTTCTCACTGCTCCCAGCTTCAAATTATTATATTTTAAGGCTTGTTGAAGCAGTTGGGAGTTACTATATAGTCGGCTGGCATTTCCCCAGCTATTCCTATATTTGCCTCACTCACTATATTAGTGTGCGAGTCTGGATATCCCAATGAGATCCAGTTTTTACCAGTTTTTAGTCTGTATGCACCAGCTGCTGCCTTCATCTTAACCGAAAGGTTTAGTGTAGGCATGTCCAGCATGTTCCATTAACATGGAACATGTTTATGGAACAATCAGTATGCCGGGAAAGCTTTAAACATCACATGTCCAGCATGGCTTCCATCCCAGTGGTTGGCGTGCTACTTAGGCTGTGAACCTTAGCAAGCTTCTTAGCTGCAACCTGCTGTCCTACCTTCTTCCATGACACTACGGCCCCATAGGAGATCCTTAGTCTAACCACTGTGCTGTATATACAGTGCATACCTCAGGGTCTTAGGCCCTAGTTTTTTGCTACAAGTCCTTCTGGTACTCACTAGAGTACCTTTCGCCCTGGAGCAGATGCTCTTAATGTGAGGGGTCCATGTTAGTTTCTCATCCAGGTGTACCCCCTAGATCTTTCACTATCCCCTTCACAGGTGGAGTTTCATCGAAGAGCTTTAGATTCCAACTTCAGTGTTGGATATGCTTCTTCATGATTGGTACCACAACAGTCTTCTTAGGATTAGACCTTAGGTTTTGTTTAATGCACTGGTCTTGCACAATGTCCAGTGCACCTTGTGCCATATTCCTAACTGCATCAGTAAATTTGACAAGTATTACTATCACAAGGTCATCTGCATATCCTTGGCAAAAGCGTTGTCTGGAATTCAGTTCCTCAGTGAGTTCGTTCACCACTAGATTCCACAATAATGTGGACAAAAGTCCTCCTGATGGACAACCTCTAGTGGTGTTAATTACCATCTTTTCATTCATCATGGTGGCCTGTACCCCCTCCTACTAATCATGGCGCTAGTCCACCTACATATAGTGGTCAGTAGGTCATGCATCTCTGCTGCCCTAACCATGGAATCAAGGGTTGTCTTACAAAAAGCTCTCTCAATGTCCAGGAAGATAGAGCGGGGGGGGGGGGGGGGTATTTCTTGAGAGCAAAGGGCTTTCTCCACCCTCCCAACAAATTGACGGAGAGCTTTCTCTGGTGATTTACCTGGTTGATGTGTATGTTAGTTTGAATATAGAGGAGCCATAGTTAGCCTTCTCTCCCTAACATGTACATTAACCAGACTGATTGATCTCATATCCTTGGCGCCGGTATGATCAGTTTTCCCGGGATTTGAAATAAAGTCAACTGTCACTGCCTTCCAGGCATTGGGAATGACTCCCACTGCTAGGCTAACCATGAATAACCTGCACAGCACTCTTACAAGATTCTCTCCTGCTTGTTTCAAGAAAGCTGGAAAGATTCCATCTGGGCCAGGTGACGTGACCAGTTCGAATGTTCCCACTGCCCCTTGGATTTTACTGAAATCAACATACGCCTTGACCGGTCCCAGTCCTCTCTTTGAGTGGCTGAGAACCATTGTCTTTCAGGGGTCACATTCTGGCCTATGTTATCCGCCAGAGCATATTGAGTAAAACGAGTTTTGAGTAGCAGTTCCAGTGTCTCATATGCTGTCTTTGTATTTTCCCCATCCTCCTTCCTAAATGTACCTTCTGGATTAGTTGGTACCCTAGTGAGGAGTTTGTGAAGCCTGGCTTGAGTTGAGCACCTCTCGATGCTTGTCACATTAGAACCTTATGAAACATTCTAAGATCAATATTACATTAAATATTGGTGTAAACATGATAAACTGCCATCATGCAACTGTTAAAGTAGTCCGCAGCTCGTGGTCGTGCGGTAGTGTTCTCGCTTCACACGCCCGGGTTCCCGGGTTCGATTCCCGGCGGGGTCAGGGATTTTCTCTGCCTCGTGATGACTGGGTGTTGTGTGCTGTACTTAGGTTAGTTAGGTTTAAGTAGTTCTAAGTTCTAGGGGACTGATGACCATAGATGTTCAGTCCCATAGTGCTCAGAGCCATTTGATGTTACTCACGTTACTATCTCACTTGTAGTATTTGAAAGTTTGAATGCATGATAAATTTTCAGTCACCTTAATTATTTGTTCAAATTAATTTCCAGTGGTACTTACAGAGACTTCATACCATATATTGCGGATTATACAACTCATTTGTTTGTTCCCGCCAGGGGGTCCACAACTCTTTTGTAGATACATGAGTGGTGAGCATGGGGCCCCCGAGCTATTGCAGCCTTCCTTCTTCCCAGGGCTGCATTTCCTTCCCCTTCACCTCCTTTCCTCTCCTTGCTCCTTCCCCTCGTCCTCTCCTCTCCCTCTTGTGGTGCCCTTGCTTATGTTGGCCCCCGCTATCCTCCTGGTTCTGTTGGTTTTGCAATTTAGCTTTGTTGCGTAATCACCTCCTCCTTTTGGCACTCCCTGGTCCCCCTCTGGGGTTTGACTTCCACTACTAAATTTCTAATCCGTAGAGTGGGCCATTTGCGGAAGAGCACCTTACCATAGTGTCTCCGACATGTGCCCTCCTAGTTCATTCCAACTTTTCTTTCACGTCGTTGTCTGATGCTAGGGTGCATAGCCAGCACGGTAGCCAGCCAGCGTGGTGGGGTCGCGATGTACCCATTTGGTTGAGCCCCCTGAACACACAGGGATCACACTTCTGATACCTGAGCTGTGACCACCTCATGCAAGCCTTGGAGTGGTTGCTCATCATCCTGGAGCATCGGAATTCCCGGCGATGGCCGCCGTGCCAGACAGCCCTTGCTGTGGCTGGGTGGCACCCGTTAGGAGAGCCCCTGATCGAAATGGATGGTATAAGGGTGGACACTATGCAAATGAAACACATACAGGTCCAGAACTCTGGCCGTTCTTCTGTGGCCGTCTCTCTGCATGGAACTGATTCTTCGAGTTCTGCTTCTGTTGCCACTTCGGCCTTCCCTTCCATGGCTACCCCTTGGGAAGAGGGTCAGGCCTGTTGGCTAATGGCAAAGCCTTTCCCCCGTTATCTGTTTTGCACCAGGACTAATGGGGATACTTTCACCAATTTGGAACACATTGAAGACAAGTATGGCGAAGTGGACACCCTGAGCAAGACGCAGTTGGGTTTGTTGCTGATCAAAACTGCTTCAGGTGCCCAGTCTGCGGCCCTTCATGCCTGTCCTCATCTTGACACAATTCCTGTGTGCATTACCCCCCCCCCCCCACCACCAGTCTCTAAATATGGTTCAAGGTGTGATTTTTCACAGGGACCTCATCCTTCAAACTGATGAGGAACTTAGGGATGATCTCAGACGGCGGGGTGTTCACTTTGTTCGGTGTGTTCAGAAGGGTCCTAAGGACAATCGCATTGATACTGGTGCATTTATCCTGGACTCTGAAGGGGATACCCTCCTTGAGAATGTAAAGAATATGGTTTATCGATGTGATGTGAAGCCGTACATCCCACCTCCTATGCAGTGTTTTCAGTGCTTGCTTGCGTTTTGAACACACGTCTTCCAGTTCGCAGGCCCCTCTTTGTGGTGACTGTGGAGTCCACTCCATGAGGGGAGTCCCCGTGTTCCCCCTCCTGTGTGTGTTAATTGTCATGGCAATCATTCTCCATGTTCACCAGATTGCCCAGTATATATGAAGGAAAAGAAGATACAAGAGTATAAGTCCCTTGATCGTTTAACCTACACAGAGGCTTGTAAGAAGTATACTTGTCTTCACCCCGTGCCCATGACGTCTAGTTATGATTTAGTTACATCTTCACCCCTTCCTCCCCCTTCTTAGCCCAATACCAGGCCCCTCTGCTCTGCACCTCCCCTGCAGCTCCCACACCTTCTCCTGTGGGCGTTGCTCCCCCTCCCCAGCTGGAGAAGTGTCACACTCCCTCGGCATCTGTCGGTGAAGGTCGTCCCTCCCAGAATGCCCCTTCCAGGCACCTTCCAGGCCAAAGGTCTGCTGCCACGCAATGACCGTGAGAACCGCGGACTGTCGGCCCCCAGGTTGCCCGGTCTCTTTCTGTTCCCAATCTTGCTGCAGCTGGCTCAATTACGCCACACAGCCCTCCTCAATTTCAACCTGAAAAGAAGGAGAAACAATAGTCCGGGGACAAAGAGCCTCTGGTGTCACCAGAGGTTCCATCCCTGGCTGCACAACCAGATTCTGACCTGTCGTTCATGGATGTCGCCCCCTCCTTGTCGGCGATGGGTGGTGACCTGGCGGTATGACTGGCTTTAGCTTGTACAACCCCCATTTAAATCATCATTTTGTGGTTATCCAATGGAATTGTAATGGATACTACTGTCAACTTCCGGAATTGAAATCCCTTAGTTCGTACTACTCTGCAGCTTGTGTGATTCTACAGGAGTCTCATTTTGCTGATGCTCACTCACTGACCCTCTGTGGGTTCTGTGTTTTCTGTCGAAATCGGGTTGGACCCCTGTGGGCTTCTGGTGGCATTAGTACATTGGTCCGTACAGAAATTGCTAGCACGGGGATTCCTCTTCAAACTACATTGGAAGCAGTTACTGTTAGGGTCCACCTGGACTCTGAGGTCACGGTTTGCAATCTTTTTCTCCCTCCTGACAGGACTATTATACCTGCTGCCTTAACTGCCCTTCTTCAGCAACTTCCGCTTCCCTTCCTCCTTCTCGGGGATTTTAATGCTCATCATCCCTTGTGGGGCAGTGCATTTGCATCTAGATGAGGTCTTCTCTTAGATCAGTTTATTACAGACCACGACTTGTGCCTTCTTAATGATGGCTCCCCTACTCATTTCAGTGCCGGTCATGGTACCTTTTCTGTTATTGATCTTTCTTCTCCCTCTCTCCTCCCTTCATTACACTGAGCGCCACACGACGACCTTTGTGATAGTGACCATTTCCCGTTGATTCTCTCTCTCCCTTCCCGCTCCCCGATGGACAGGTCACCTCGTTGGTTTTCCAACGCACCGATTGGCCTCTATACACTGCACAGGTCGTGTTTTCTCCCTCTTAGTCAGCTTGTTTTCATGACGTCCTACATTACGTGTCTGATGTGATTGTTCACGCTGCTGGCCTTGCTGTGCAGCGCTCATCTGTATCATTTCGTCGCTGGCCTGTCGCGTGGTGGACTACGGCCATTGCCATCCGTGATCGCCATCGGGCTTCGCAACACCTTAAGAGGCACCCATCTTTGCCAGCCTAACTATCTTTAATCGCCTTCGCGCTAAAGCCCGTTATTTAATCAAACAGGGCAAGCAGATATTTTGGGAATGATTTGTTTCTACCCTCGGTTCTACTGTCCCTATATCATGGGTATGGGCTAGACTTCGCTCTCTCTAAGGTTGCCATCGGCAATCCACCCTCCCAGGCTTTCATCTCCCAGATGGCCTTCGTACGGACCCGTTAGTTCTTGCGGAACATCTTGCGACCCATTTTGCAATGACTTCAGCATCAGCCTCCTATCCAGCTGCTTTCCTTCACCAGAAACAGCGGGCTGAAGCTTTCATCTTATGTTTTACCCCTTGTCAGTCAGAATCTTAAAACGAACCTTTTACTGAATGGGAATTTCCTTCCGCAATTTCTTCTTCTCATGATACAGCCCCTGGCCCAGACTCCATTCATAACCAACTGCTTCAACATCTCAGTGCTCCACAACAGCAACATCTTCTCCAGGTGTTTAACCGTATCTGGCTCCAGGGTGACTTCCCTTCTCAGTGGAGGGATAGCATCGTGGTTCCTGTCCTTAAGCCTGATAAGAACCTCCTATTTGTCGACAGCTATCGGCCAATTAGTCTGAGCGATGTTGTTTGCAAGTTACTTGAATTGATCGTAACCTGTCAGCTCAATTGGTTCCCAAATCTCGGGATCTATTGTCCTCTTACCAGTGTGGCTTCCGAGAGGGAGGGTCTCTGATCGATCATTTACTCCGCTTGGAATCTGCAGTTCGGCAGGCTTTTTCCCAGTGCTGCCATTTGGTTGCAGTATGTTTCGACCTATGCAGGGCCTATTACACGGTCTGGCGTCATCACATCTTATTTACCCTTCATCAGTGGGGTCTTCAGGGTCCACTCCCGATTTTTATCCGCCAGTTCCTGTTCCATCGGTCATTCAGGGTTCGAGTTGGTACTGTTTTTAGTTCTCCACGGACCCAGGAGAAGGGAATCCCACAGTCCCACAGGATTCGGTCTTGAGTACTTCTTTCCCTCATTGCTATCGATGTCTTTCTCTACTCCGTGATGACTGGGTGTTGTGTGATGTCCTTAGGTTAGTTAGGTTTAAGTAGTTCTAAGTTCTAGGGGACTGATTACGACAGATGATAAGCCCCATAGTGCTCAGAGCCATTTGAGCTATCGATGGACTTGTGGCCTCTGTCAGTCCTTTGGTCGCCCCTGCCCTGTATGTGGATGATTTCTGCATTTGCGTTCGTTCCTCTTCGATGGCGTCTGCAAAGTGGCAGCTCCAGGGAGCTATATGGCGTGTGTCTGCATGGACCCTCTCACACAGGTTTCAGTTCTCTCCTTTAAAATCGCGGGTGGTCCACTTCTGTCGCCGTACTACGATCCACCCTGATGCAGAGCTCTATATCAATGCACAACGATGGCCTGTGGTCCCACAGTTTCGTTTCCTGGGTCTTCTTCTCGACAACAAGCTCACTTGGCTGCCCCATATCAGACTTCTGAGGGTAGGATGTTTCCGTAAACTCAGTGTCCTTCGCTTCCTTTCCCACTCCTCTTGGGGTGCGGACCGCTCCCTCCATCTCTGTCTTTATTGTGCTCTAGTTCTGCCCTGCTTGGACTATGGTTGTCAAGTTTATAGTTCGGCTGCTACTTCCACACGGCACATACTGGATCCAGTCCATGATCGTGAGATCCGTTTGGCCACTGGTGCCTTATCAACTAGCCCTGTTGATAGCCTCATGGTTGAAGCTGGGATTCCTCCTTCTATCTGTTCGGCGGCCCCAGCTTCTGGTGTCTTATGCACTCGCTGTCCGTTCTTCTCCCACTCATCCTTCCTATTCTATCCTGTTCCAAGACCATGGACGTCGCCCACCTGATTCCTGCTCTCGGCGGGTGTACCAGTTGGGCTCTGCCTTGCATCTCTTTGCTGTGATATTGAGCTTCCTTCTTTGTCCTGTTTTCCTCGCGCCCTCTCCTCCACCCCCCCCCCCCCCCTTGGTTAGTTGCTTGGCCTCGAATTCGGATGGATCTCCACTGAGGTCCGAAAGATTCCATCCCCTAATGGTGTTCTGTTCCTTTTTTAGCCGAATTTTATGGGAGTTTCGGGATGCTATTGCTTTTTCCGCTGATGGCTCTAAATCTGCTGATCGTGTGGGATATGCCTTCACGTCCTCTGTTGGAATGGAAAATCATCTACTGCCACCTACATGTGGGGTGCTTACTGCGGAATTGATAGCAATATCCCAGGCCCTTACCTTTATTAAACAGTCCCCACACAACAGTGTTTTGTTATGTACGGACACAATGAGTGGCCTTCTGGCTATTGACCAGTTGGTTTCTCCCATCCATGACCATCTCACTGATATTCACCATGCTGCTGGTTCCGTTGACTTCCTTTGGGTCCCTGGCCATGTGGGTATTCCAGGTATTGAGCTCGCTGATCGTTTGGCTGGGGGAGCAGTCACTTACCCCCCATTTTCTGTAACCCCACCTGCAGCGGATTTATGGCTACACATCAAATCCCACTTCGCATAATCATGGGCCAACTCTTGGGAAGCAATGTCTCTGTCTAATAAACTTCATGCAATTAAGGCGACACCAGGCCTGTGGCGTTCTTCCTTTTGCCTCTCCCGAAAGGAGTTGACCACACTGTGTCGTCTCCACAGTGGCCATACCAGGCTAACCCATGGTTTTCTTTTGCGTGATGAGCCACCCCCAATTTTTGGTTGTGGGGCCTTCCAGTCAGTAGCCCACATTTTGGTTGAATGCCCCCTTCTTTTGTCTCTGCGTGCTAAGTACAATCACCCCAGCACTTTACCTTCGATGTTGGCTGACGATTCCCGGATGGTCGACCTGGTTCTCGGTTTCCTCTGGGAAAGTTGTTTTTATTCTCAGTTTTAAAGTTATTAATCTGTCTCTGGTGTTGGGGCAGGGCGGTGAGTGTTGGGGTATCTCCCACTGTAAGCCGTGTTTGGAGATTCGCGACTCCCCTCCATGACCGAGATCCTCTTTTCTTCCCCTTTTGCTCTGTTTTCATTATTTTTTAGGATTGGTTAGTCTCCTTCCCGATACGTACTTCAACATTGTAGCAGTTGCACCTTTGAAGTCGCAGGTGTTCTTGCCTGTGCTGCTTCAGAAGTGGGATATTTCCTGCCTCTAGCATAGCACTGGGTTCGTTCTCTTGCAGACTTGCCTCATTTTGTTTTTACCATTGACAACATGATTGGCCTTTTACATTTGTTAGCCTTTTCCCTTTTATCTTTCTCACTTTCCTGAGATGTCACACTATCGGAATGGACCACATTTGAAACAAGGGACTGATGACCTTGCTGTTTGGTCTCTTAAACCCCAACCAACCAACCATTTGTTTGTTCAAAAAAGTGCCTTCAAAATTGAGGTGTGTTGTACTCGAATTTGATATAACAAGTCCAGTGTTGGAATCAAAATTCCTGGTTGCTTTAAAATTAGCCATATATTCAATGCTGCAGGAAATCCATTTCTATCTATTAACATTGGATTCAATTGCACCGATGCAACGAACATGAGTTAATGTGATTCACAAGCTTGCTAACAGTGTCTCCCTCATGCCCCGTAATCACAATCCAAGAGCACTGTCTAGCCTGTAATGTGTCATTGCAGTCTACAGTGCCGGCGAACTTGAATTGAAAGTGATTTGTGTTATTGGTAACAGAAGAATATTTTCTTTAGTAGCTAGTTTCACAATGAAAAAATAAAAGCTACTAATATTATGCAGGCTATAAATATAAATTAATAGCATATGCAGAAGAACGTAGAAACAGAGCAGCTGAGCATCATTTCAGTCCTCCAGCAACAGAAAAAAAATTGCTGTTGGCAGGCTAGTATAGAAGAACAGAAAAACATGAGGATGGCTAAATGTGCAAATAGAGGACTGAATACAAAATGGCCAAAACTAGAAGATGATATACTGAAAGGGATTCAAGCATACCATCCAAATGGTATTCAAATTTCTACAAAAAATGACTCAAATACATGCTTGTAAGCTAGTGCTACTGTGTAACTTAACAGATGTTAAGTGTGAAAATGTTTGGTGCTACAGGTTTATGAAGCGCCATGTACTTAGCATGTGAACCAAGACCTAAACATCTCATAAAATGCCATAAGAGTATGAAGAGAGAATATTATATTATGATCACATTATTATACAACATTGAAAGAAAACCAATGTGGAACTAAGTTAAATAGTGAATAAAGACTTGATGTGCCAATTAACAAAATTTTTGCCATGAAACGTGCTAAAACGGTAACTATTAAAACAGGTGAACATGAAAAATGCGCTACACTGTTGTTCTTTCGTGTTGTGTTGATGGCACTAAACTTAATCCAGTGATCATTTTCAAGTGCTAAAAAACGTCAAAACCTTGTGGAATACTGGCAGGTGTTGTTCATTTTTGTGACAAGGGTTGGATGGATGAAGCTGGTATGAAATCGTGGATTAACAGAAGCAAAGGAAAGTCACTTCGTTGAAGATGAGTTCTCTTCTTGTGCTAGATCACTTCAGTAGTCACTTTTAAAATTCTGTGAAAGAGAAATGGAGACAATTAAATTCCGAGCTTGCTGTTATTGCAGGAGGACTTACTTCACAATTGCAACTTCTTGATGCCTTGACAAATACACTACACTGAAAAGCCAAATAAGCTGGTACACGTGCATAATATCATAATATCGTGTAGCCCCAGTGAGCATGCAGAAGTGCCACAACATGACATGGCATGGGCCCAGCTAATGTCTGAAGTAGTGCTGGGGGAGAACTGACACCATGAATGTTGCAGGGCTGACCATAAATCAGAAAGAGTACAATGGATCGAAGATCTTTTCTGAACAGCGTGTTGGGAGGCGTCCCAGATATGCTCAGTAATGTTAATGTCCAGGGAATTTGGTGGCCAGCAGAAGTGTTCTCAGAAGAGTGTTCGTGGAACCACTCAGTAGCAATTCTGGATGTGTGGGGTGTCACATTGTCCTGTTGGAATTGCCCAAGTCTGTCAGAATGCACAGTAGACATGAATGGATGCAGGTGATCTGACATGATGATTATGTACATGTCACCTGTCAGTCATACACTCCTGGAAATTGAAATAAGAACACCGTGAATTCATTGTCCCAGGAAGGGGAAACTTTATTGACACATTCCTGGGGTCAGATACATCACATGATCACACTGACAGAACCACAGGCACATAGACGCAGGCAACAGAGCATGCACAATGTCGGCACTAGTACAGTGTATATCCACCTTTCGCAGCAATGCAGGCTGCTATCCTCCCATGGAGACGATCGTAGAGATGCTGGATGTAGTCCTGTGGAACGGCTTGCCATGCCATTTCCACCTGGCGCCTCAGTTGGACCAGCGTTCGTGCTGGACGTGCAGACCGCGTGAGACGACGCTTCATCCAGTCCCAAACATGCTCAATGGGGGACAGATCCGGAGATCTTGCTGGCCAGGGTAGTTGACTTACACCTTCTAGAGCACGTTGGGTGGCACGGGATACATGCGGACGTGCATTCTCCTGTTGGAACAGCAAGTTCCCTTGCCGGTCTAGGAATGGTAGAACGATGGGTTCGATGACGGTTTGGATGTACCGTGCACCATTCAGTGTCCCGTCGACGATCACCAGTGGTGTATGGCCAGTGTAGGAGATCGCTCCCCACACCATGATGCCGGGTGTTGGCCCTGTGTGCCTCGGTCGTATGCAGTCCTGATTGTGGCGCTCACCTGCACGGCGCCAAACACGCATACGACCATCATTGGCACCAAGGCAGAAGCGACTCTCATCGCTGAAGACGACACGTCTCCATTCGTCCCTCCATTCACGCCTGTCGCGACACCACTGGAGGCGGGCTGCACGATGTTGGGGCGTGAGTGGAAGACGGCCTAACGGTGTGCGGGACCGTAGCCCAGCTTCATGGAGATGGTTGCGAATGGTCCTCGCCGATACCCCAGGAGCAACAGTGTCCCTAATTTGCTGGGAAGTGGCGGTGCGGTCCCCTACGGCACTGCGTAGGATCCTACGGTCTTGGCGTGCATCCGTGCGTCGCTGCGGTCTGGTCCCAGGTCGACGGGCACGTGCACCTTCCGCCGACCACTGGCGACAACATCGATGTACTGTGGAGACCTCACGCCTCACGTGTTGAGCAATTCGGCGGTACGTCCACCCGGCCTCCCGCATGCCCACTATACGCCCTCGCTCAAAGTCCGTCAACTGCACATACGGTTCACGTCCACGCTGTCGCGGCATGCTACCAGTGTTAAAGACTGCGATGTAGCTCCGTATGCCACGGCAAACTGGCTGACACTGACGGCGGCGGTGCACAAATGCTGCGCAGCTAGCGCCATTCGACGGCCAACACCGCGGTTCCTGGTGTGTCCGCTGTGCCGTGCGTGTGATCATTGCTTGTACAGCCCTCTTGCAGTGTCCGGGGCAAGTATGGTGGGTCTGACACACCGGTGTCAATGTGTTCTTTTTTCCATTTCCAGGAGTGTATTTAGATGTATCAGGTGTCCCATATCACTACAGCACAAGCCCCGCACCATTACAGAGCCCCGACCAGCTTGAATAGTTCCCTGATGACAAGAAGGGTCCTTAGATTCATGAGGCTATCTCCGTACCTGTACACATCCATCTGCTCACTACAATTTGAAACGAGACTCATCTGACCAGGCAACATGTATCCAGTTTCAACAGTCCAATACCGGTGTTGACAGACCAAATTGAGGTGTAATACTTTGCGTCGTGCAGTGATCAAGGGTGCACTTGTGGGCCTTCAACTCCAAAACCCCATATCAGTGATGTTTTGTTGAATGGTTTGCATGCTGATACTTTTTGATGGCCCAGTAATAAAACCTGCAGCAATTTGCGCAGAGATTGCACATCCATCGCGTTGAATGATTCTCTTCATTTGTTGGTGGTCCCGTTCTTACAGTATCCTTCTCAGGCTGCAGCAATATCAGAAATTTTATATTTTAATGGATTGCTGATATTCATTGTACACTCATGAAATCGCCATATGGGAGGATCCCCACTTCATAGCTATCTCAGAAATGCTGTTCCATCGCTCATGCCCTGGCTATAACGTCACATTCAGACTCAATTAAATCTTAATTACCTGCCATTGTTGCAGCAGTAACTGATAAAAGAGCTGGACCAGACACTTCTTGTTTTATATAGGCATTGCCGACTGCAGTGTCATATCCTGCTTGTTTACATACCTCTATCTTTGAATACGCATGCTTATACCAGTTTCCATGGCATTTCAGTGTATTTAAATTGTATATGCAAGAGGATTGGAACAAATGGATGATGGATTAAGCCCAACATTAATTCATGACAAAGGAAGTTCTAAAATGATCTACAAAGAAACAAGTGTGTCAGTCAGTAAAGCAGCTGTGATGTAGGGTGAGAGAAAATATCAGTGTTAAATCTTTCAGTAGGTCGGCATAAATAACGCTCATAATGGTAGTGAAGACCATCTTATATATAAAGAGGACAATGATGCTGAGGAAAGAGGAAAGTTGAGATAATGAATGTCAGTGATCTTAAAAGGTCATTTTGGTTTTGTAAACTAAGAAATTTTTAAGCTTACTTTGAAATCTAATAAAAATGGTAAAAATGTACTTTCCTTAACAATTGATTGAAAATTAAGGTGCACCTTACAGTCTGTAAAATGTGGTAATTGTTTTCTTTGAATGCATTTTGATCTGATGTGATGAGCTCACATCAATTTACTTAAGGATTGTTGCTGCTGTCCAGAAGGTCATCAAATTGCATATAGTGATCTGCAGAACAAAACAGTATTTGTACTCTGCCACTGTTGTTTACTATCTCCTTCTTTCATCTCACCATGGGTCTTAATACAGTTCTATTACAGTAGCACTCTAAAATCTTTTATAGAAAGCATTAGTTACAATTACATAAACACAAGTGTGTAATAGAAAAAAAACTGGCATTGGGTAATTAAAGGATATGAAATTGTAATCTATTTAGTACAAGTCTGCATATCTATTTGCACGATATATGAGAGAGAATTGTCCGAGCATGTGTTTCCATAAGTACTGATGTGATAAGAAATACCACTCCATCCATGGTAAGAAGATTGCACCACCACATTGATACCAATGGTCATCACTTCGAACACCTTCTGTAAATGGACGTCCAAGCCACCTTTTTGACCTTCATTGACCTTTAAAGACGTTAGTGTTAAACATCATCGGATTCATAGCCGCTATCAGAAAATAAGTATCAAACTGTAGCATCCCATTTAAAAAGCAAAGTTGACCTTTATATCTCTGAAGCAACAATCAACCAATTTCATACTGTGGCCCCTGTTGTAACATGAAACTCTTGTCCCATAAACCTCTCGGCTCCTATCATACTTTCGGAGCTACTCTTAGTCGTAATAGTGACTCACCCGGTATACTCCACACCATCAGAAAAAAAAAATGTTGAATTTATTTTTGTCACTCCATAAAACCTTAAATCCACCTTTGACATTCCAAGTTCAGGGTTTCCTTGGAAAGTCTATCCTGTCCCTAGTTTTAAAATTTATGGGCTGGTTTATTTCATTTATCATGTAAATCATCTGTTACTAAGTGACTTTTTATAGTAGATGTACATGGGCTCAGTCCATTATTGTGTTTCAGATATTCCCTGATTTGTTGAGATGTTTCCCTTGGAGCAGCAGCTGATTGCCTACAAATCATTCTGTCCTTAGCGCAAACCATTTCAGATGAGAATAGCTGGAGGTTGTACCAAGACCTTCTCATCTGAAATACATAGAAATAGGCCATTATCTACCAACATGCTACTTAGACAATATTACAATACTTAGACAATATTACACTTCCAAATACAGCATTTGTATTACATATTCTTTTCATTTATTTTTCTTTGACATGTGCATTATATAGATTACATTCTCATCAACTAGGTAGTAACAAGTTATATTGAACCATTTTAAGAGCGCTTCTAGAACCTTCAGTCCGGAACCTCGTGAATCCTACGGTCGCAGGTTCGAATCCTGCCTTGGGCATGGATGTGTGTGATGTCCTTAGGTCGGTTAGCTTTAAGTAGTTCTAGGGGACTGATGACCTCAGATGTTAAGTTCCATAGTGCTCAGAGCCATTTGAACCATTTTAACAATTGTTAAGCATTGCATTCGCTGTAATGTAAGAGAAAACTATATATTATTTTCTTCATATTTTTTTTTAAAGCATAGCAACTGTATACCAATAAGATTGTAACAATGAGAAGTCTTTGCTGTTAGATTCAGAAGCATCTGACCCACCATAAATTTCAAGGTGGTGGGTTACTCTGTACTGTTAATGAAATAAAATAAATAAGTAGATCAATGTCCTTCCTCCTCACTCTTCAAGGAAGATCAGACCTTAGCTTATTGGTTACTGTTACTTCCTGTTCTTGCCATTGACGTTGCACACCTGTTAGTTGTTGTGATATGCCATACTCTGTAGCATACTCTGTTACCTCCCAGTCTTCAAGACATGCCAGACAGTTTGTTTCACATCAAGCAAGTGTTCTGTTGTGTTATACTTCTGGTTCTCTACAAGTAAACAATCACTGAGTGAATACCTGAGTCATAGTGGTTAATGAATACCATACCATCAAGGCAAGTTACACACTTTTGAGCTAAAGGAATATATACTTCCATTGTTGTTGCATGGTTTTGGTCATTCACTAGATACGTAACCACAGCAGCATGAAGCACTTTATGGAGTGACACTTACATGCATTGCTCTTCTGTGACTGCATGCAAGCAGTACTGACAGCATAACACAACCGAAAAATACTTCTGAGCACTGCTGTAGCCTAACAAAACACTTCAAATACTGTTATCTGCATATTTCCAGAGACTCTTTGACCTCTTTGCTGTAGTTCATTTGCAGTACATACATCATCACTATGATTTACTGCAAAGGTGCTACAAATGAGGAAGAAATTTTTTTTTTTTTTTTTTGTTCTGCTCAGTTACAGGCCAGCTAAGGTTTTACATTTCTTTATGCTACTCCTTCATCTGTACACTTATTTCTCTCCACTCACCTGATGTCCAGTTTCTATCTTGTTGTTTTGGAACTATTTTGTTGTGGAGAGTTTATCAACTCAATTCTGTTTCTGTATTTGGTTTGGTTTTCAATTTCTTGCCTATTTATACAAGTTTCTGGTAGGTCTTTGTGCACTTCTGTAAGCTAATGAGTTTTTTAATAGAAAAGATTTAGTGCTGCTCCACAGTTTTTATTTTCAGTATGCTAAGACTCATTAGCCTTCTTTGCCAAATTTTGGACCCAGTTATTTTCCTACATATTTATATATGCTTGTGTACTGTTTCTGAATTTAAATGTTTGTACTGGTGTTCTGTTTCCTAATATCTTTTCTTTTTTCGTAATTTTCACTATCATTTGTTAAATCTGAAATCAGTGTTTGTGATACAGATGTGTATTCTGGCCAAATGACTGCCCTGCGAGTCAGAGGTACTGCAATTTTGGAGAATGAATTTTTACTATAAACATCTTCTGTTTACTGTAATGCAAAGTCCATTTTTCATAGTCTTCCTCTTGTGGCTCCATTTTCTCCACCATTTGGCTACATGATTTATCATAGATCCTTAAATTTGTCTTCCCCTGACACTCCCATACTCGGTATTTGAGCAGAATTTTGCAGTATTGCTGTTCGCCATTACTGCTTCTTTTCAAAGGAGATGAGTAGTCATGCTTTTCCTACTGTTTCTCTTTCTCTCTGTTTTGTACTTTCTCTACACCATCAGTATTGCTAAATTATCTACAAAAGTATAACAGACAATTTTGACACCCATTTTCTAACCAAGTAGTATTCAACTTCTGGTTCTGACAAGTGCTCCATCTGTTCAATGTTCACTTTTCTAGTATGTTCAGAAAGAAGAATGGAGTTAGTCCATTGCCTTGGCTAAAGTCTGTTCTTATATCAAATGAGGCGGAAGTTCTTTTAAGGGGACTCATGTCGTCTTCTGCATGTCAGATTCTCTAAGAATTTTGAATAAAAGCAGTCGAGTTTTATAGTCATAAGCCTTCTAAAATTTTACAAATGTATTCCAATAGTATTTGGCCACTTTAGTCCTTCATCAATCTGCCCATCACAGGACCTTCCTGTCCTAAGGCATCCCTGATATATCTTGTATTTTAGAATTTCTGCTATTGTTTTCTCCTTGAACTTTTCATGGAATTTCTTTGAATCTTCTGTGAACATGATTATCAGTTATTCTAGGCCAGGAACCACTATTATTAATCAGTGGTAATGTTCAATTTCAACAGGTATCTATGTCTATGAAATTTATCATGATCTTGCAATTGTGCTTTGGTATTGGCACATAAGCTATCTGATATTCTCAAATCATGTTACTGTCAACCGCATATCTTTTTAGTGATTCAGTGATATATGTGGGGGGAGGGGGGAGGTTGGTTATCTACCAACAATTTAGCTAACTGTCTTTTTCTTACTATTTATCCTTTTTTCTGAAATCCACAGTCAGGCGGAAATTTATAAATGAAAACATTTTCTCCCTGGACTGTTATGGAACATGTTTATTCAAAATTAATTTGGCAGCTGTACGATTCTCAAGTGGTAACTCAGTGTGACGTCTGAATCCTTTATAATTCCTTTTGAGGTAATACTTTCCTTGTGTTAACTGTGTTTACAAATTCTGTAGTCATTACAAGACGGGAGTCTTCATAATGTGTATGCCCAGGCAATGGTTGTAATTCATGTACTAATTTCTATCAAAGTCATATCGTACTGCACGTCTTTATATCCACTCCCAAATGACTAGGCATGACATTTAATAATTTTGACGTAGTTCATAATAAGCTGTCGCCTGGGAATGGCATAAGTCGAAATTCCAGTTGTGAATAAATTTCATTGATAGCAGTTTAGGCATAAAGTGTTCTCATCTCCATTCTGTACCAATCTGAGGATAAAAATTTAATAAAATCTGTGATTTCCTCTTGAACTTCAACAGGTGCTCCTCAACATAGTTCTCAGGACTGTTTTGCTTTCTGCATTGTTCTTGTTAACATGATTTATTGATGCATGTGCATCAGTTATTGTGTACCTCTCATCTAAATATTGGATTATTGCAGGAAGTGAGTCTTTCTGGAAGTAACGGAAAATTTTGGTACTGAGTGCAACATAGATTTGACGTTTATGAATGCAGAGCCTAGTTCTGGAGTAGTTTCGCGAATTTCTTCCCTGTGTTCTCTGTAAAAATCTACAGTTCTCTGAATGTGGTATTTCTTCATCTGTGAATGTGCTGTTTTGTAATGCCAATTTTTGTTATACATGTACAGTGTTTGAAAGCATTTTGAGTTTGCCAATATTTATTAATGTTTGTATATTTAATGGTCCAGGCCTGTATGTAGTGTTGGGTGTGAACTTAAGGTTGGGTTTAGAAGTCGCTCCTCACCTCTGCAAGTTGATCTGGGCTGCCCAGAGCACAAAGGCCCAAATGTGTCACTTATGATCATCGATTCATCAGTCAGTGAATGGCAGTTTCCATAATGAAACAAAAGTGAACGGAAATTTCACACAGGGTGTAAGTGCATGACAGGTGAAAGACGTTTTGGTCACTTTTTTTTGTGAAGTGTCTTGTAGGAAGTATGGCTACAACCAAATTACTGGCTTGTCTAGTTATTTACACTACTGAAGACAAAGTGAGAAAATGGAAAGTGAATTCTTACTAATATTTTGTTTCATTAACTGCAACAGTTAATCATGCCCTCTTTAATGATATTTTCAAGTGTTTGGTGGACCAATCACATGGTCGTGGGTGTTAATAGAAATCTATTTATTTACTGTCCCATCAGTTGTAAATCACTGGCCCTTTCTTCATATATTTCAGATGGAAGCCTCAACAAGATATGCATCTGATAGTGCAAGGTAAGTTTCCATAATTCACTGCAGAACTTTTTGAGAAATATTAATTTTTATTTATTGTGAGAGTACTTCAGATATGAAATGCACTACTGTAATTATTCAGTATTTTCAATAAGCACCAACATTACAAGGCAGTATGGTCAGTAATGCTATTCTGTGCAACAACCATTATATGACTGTTCCTACATAAATAGCGCACATGGTTAATATCTGTACAGGAAAATAGAAGTTCAGGTGGTATATCAGCAGCTGTATTTTGCTTAATGCAGACCATCACATGAAAATCACTGAAATTCTACAGATTCGTCTTGATGGGCACAAGCTAATGTCATACTGTCGTAGAACAAGAAAGAAGAAAGGGTGAGTGGCTATAAATCAAAAAATTGGAGCTGATTCCCAGCCTTTCAGATCAATGAATATAGTGTTGCACAACTCTTTCAATGCTGTGCCACAGTGGTGATCAGGAAACACACAGGCTTGTTGTGGTGACAGTTAACGGGCCATGATCAAGAAGAATTGTAAGTAGCTGGTGCCAGTTTCAGTAAGGTTGTGAAGACTTAACTGGTGAATCCTCATTCTCTGTTTCTCCTTCATCCCAGTGTGTTCCTGAAGGCTGGCTCATTCATTAGACACGTTACAGGTGACAAGGTAATGCATAATTCCCAGCTCCAGGTCAATGGTAGGGTTCACACATACCCTCTGATACAGGTCAGGCTCAGAGAGGGGTGACTGTTACTTTCCCAAATGCCAATTGGTCCCTCTGTCAGGAGTTTGAGAGGTGTGACCTGAGGTGTGAACAGTCACATACAGTGGGTGAATCCCCCTCTGAGGGGGCTCCCAGTTGGAAGGAGCATGCCATTGGAGATGTTGGAAATCATTGGGAATTTTTTTGCAGTAGCTCAATCAACGTCTTAGTGTGTGTCTACTAAACGTAAATAGAATGAGGCTAAAGATTTCAAGGCTGTCCCAGCTGCACATCAGTTCCTCATGGTATCACGTAACGGAGATGGTCAGTCCTTTGCTACGGTTAATGCATGCATTATTCTGAAAGTTGTTGTTGCAGTTGCAGGCCCTGTGAAATTCTTTTCTCATTTTTGTAATGCAACTTTGCTTCTGAAGACGTATTCTGATTGTCAAGCCCAACAACTGCTTACAGCATCACCCCTCCTGAGTTATCCTGTTCGTGTTGAGGACCATCGTAGACTGAACTCTTCACATGGTGTTCTTTACATTCTGATGCTAGATGACCTTGCCGATGGAGACATCCACGCTTATCTCTCTAATCATGGTATCACTGTGGCCCATAGAGTAATGAAAAAGATGGATGCAAACTTAATGCCCACATTCACTCTGTTTCTACTGTTTGCTCGAGTAGTGTTTGCCTCAAAGATAAAGGCAGGCTATGAAGTCATTATGGTCCAACCATACATTACAAACAAAATTTCAGCATTATAATGAAACACGTATCCTGTCAAAATATGGCCAAATGTGTTAGTCTTGGCAGAGATACTCATGAGTTCAGCTGTTCTCCTCCTCTCTGCTGTATCAATTGTAATCCCACGAATGTCCCATGTGTCTTAATGAGCGAGCCATCCAGGAGATCTGAGTGAAGGACATCAAACTCCACCTTGTCAGTTGCTGTTGTTTGCTAGTCAAAATCCTTGCATTTTACCATGTGGCATTTACAGTATCTTTTTCGCTATGCCATGCGTAACGGAGGATATGCCCACCCAGACTTGCAAGTTCAAGTTCAGTACTGCAGTAGTGAAATCACTAAGGTCACAGTAGCATCCCCATCTCCTCCTACAGCTGTACAAGAAGCCATCAAATCCTTGCCCCTGGTGGCGAAATCACCTGCTACACAACTGTCAGGCTGGAAGGACAAAAGCAGTACTCCCGCAAAGACTTTCTACAGCTAAAAACATAGTCTTCATCTGCCAACTAGAAAGTTCTAAGAAATCAAACAAAAACAAACTGTCTTACCTTTCCCCAACGTGGAGATCCTCTTCAGTGGTGTTGGCACATGTACCCTCACCCAGCTGACCTCCATTTTGCTGGTGCCCACTGCCTACTGATTTTCTGCCAATGAATTCACAGGCTGACCCAAGGAGAATGCCAAAATGTTTGTAGATCTCATGGAACAGGATTCTCCAGCCTCTGCCCCGGTAGCAGTGAATTTTTGAAGGCTGGCATTCAGCAACCACCAAGGTGAGTAACCTTCATTTGTTCCCTCTTCCCCAATCCCCATTACGACTCTCCTCCAATGGAGCATTTGTGGTACTAGATCCAACAAGGAGGAATTACAGCTGCTCTTGGAATTGCAGTGTTCGCTTGTTTTCTGCTTCCAAGAAAAAAATTGTCCTCACAACCTCTTTGACCTCTCATGTTTCCTTCTGGTCCTCTGTGACCTTTCCCCCAAGGACAGAATTCCACCTCATGGAGCCATGCTGATCATTCATCTCACTGAACACTTGTGTGTAGCTGTTGCAGTCTGCTTTTTCCTCTTTCATTTCACCTGTTCCCTTTGTAACATCTACACCCCTCTGTTATTTGCTGTTACCAAGTTAGACTTACTCCAGCTCATTGGTAAGCTCCTTCACTCCTTTTTGTTGCTTGGTGACTTCAGTTCCCACCATCTGTTTTGAGGCTCTCAGAGAACCTGTCCAAGAGGTTACACCTTTCCTGACCTTCTTAATCCACTCTCTTAGCACTGGAGCACCCATGTTTTTCAGATTCTATGCATATTTATTACCATTTGGACCTCTCGTTCTGCACTGTCCAGCTCACCAGTCATCTTGAATGGCCCACTCCCTCTGACACGTACTCAAGTGATAACTTTCTGTGTGCTACCCATTTTCTGACTTCAACCCCACCTGAGTGCAAACCCAGTTGGCAGGTTTCTGAGGCCGACTGGCGGCTTTACTCCTCCCTCACGACCTTCACATAGCTGTGATGACCAAGTAAAGTACCTTCCAAACGTTATCCTTACCGTTGCAGAATGTTCCATACTGTGCACTTCAAGTTTACTGTAGCATGTCGTGGTCCTTGGTGGACTGAGGGGTGCAGCAATGTGATTCGCTTGTGGAGATGTGCTCTCCACATTTTGAACCATCATCCTGATACATCTGTTTATATGGTTTGTCTTTGTCGGACACATTTATCTGTGAAAACGGGATGCCTGAATGCTCGTCCAGAGTATCATTGTCTTTGCTATCCCCATTAACCATATTATGGATTCTCCCACCAGGCATCTCACCTCCCTGTTCGTCAAGGATTTTACAATCTGTTGCAGTTCTACATCGACTTGTTTCTTTGAGCAGCGTCTTCAGCGTCGTTCCTATCGTCTTTTCCTGTGAAGCTTGGGCAGTGGCTTTCATTTTTCCACTGCCAAAACCTTTTGTATGAATATTTCTCGGCGAAATGAGTTTCTTACATCATTTTACATCTTGTGCCTTTTGTTCTTCCATTTGCTGAAACTAGAAAATTCCTGGGGTTCATGTCTGATACGAAACTTCCTTGGTCATCCCATGTATTCTTAACTTGGCTCTACATAGTACCTAGTTCCTCAGTGTCTTACATCTTCTAAGTGGTACTTCCAGGGGAGCTGATCAGACCACCCTCCTCCGTTTTTTTTATCCCATGTCCATTCATAACTAGACTGTGGGTCTTTAGTTCATTCCTCAGCACCTCTGTCCATCATATGTTGTCTTAACACACTCGACCACCATGGAATACGTTTCACCACTGGCAGTTTTTTCACTAGCCTAGTTGAGTGTCTGTGCAGAAGATGCTGAACTACTAGTCACACTGGCATGATGTCGTCCTCAGTGGATGGGCATGCTTTATCTCTCTCACGTCTGGCCACTCATCCTATTCCCTCATATTTGAAGACGCTCTTGCCTGCCAGTATGGGACACGTCATTCTTCTGTTACCTCCCGGAGTTCACTTTTGGCTTTTGCTTCGGCAGCCTGACTTCACGGTACCTGCCGCATTCCTGAGGGTTGTGAACCCTTCGCCACCTAGGCTTCATGTAGCAGCCCATGTTCATTGTGGGCTTTTATAAGCAGAACTCACTGTAGGAAAAATGCGTAAATAGTATGGACTAACCTGTCATCAAGGTACAAAATTCGTTGCAATATTATGCTCTACACGAATTGTACTGACTGGCAGTATGCCACCAGTTGATAACTCAAAAATTTTATCAATATTATACACCATCACTTGACCCTTTGAGAAACATAGTAGCCATCTTATTGAATATATGTGACCGAAGTCCGCAATGTGTTTCGTTTTTATCTCTGATTTAAACATATTACCTTTTACATGTACCTCAAATCCTTCAACAAAACGTTTCAAGTATGCATATGAATTGCCAATGTCGTAAGAGCCAGGAGGTATTGCCACAACTTCCCCATTCCCTAGACTCAATTTATTATTAATTCAGTAACGTTAGCTATGCTTTTGTGTGTTTCCACACCAGTCGATACTGTACATGACTACTCCCTGCTCATGTATTGGATGAAAGTAGTTTGCTTTCAATTTTGACCAATTAGCATTAGAGTGTACATAATTACATTGCAGCCTCAAATGATGTGGAAACTTGCATACTGCTTGTTTTTATGCAATTTTCTGGAAAAATATCATGCAGAAATATCCTCAGAGGTATGAATGAAGTCATGGTAGTGTCGAACATTGTACAACAGCTGGTTCCTACTGGTGAATTGACAACACAATCCTTCAGGTGGCCTTAAATCACAAAGAGCTCCATACCCCGAACAACATCTAAATTGACAGTTCCACGTTTCTTGGATTTTCACATTGTTTCCGGCAATGTATTCTACACAAACACGGTGTAAAATCTCGTGATTTTAAATTTTCTGATGAGTTTAAGCGGATCTATGTTTTTAATCCTTCTTTCCAGTATCACTGCTGTGGGCTTTTTCTTGAACGTACAACCTAAGCCATTTCCTGTATTGTAAATATGGGCCTTCACCTATAGCGATGGGCTCCATGGTCATATTATGCCTTTTAGCTGCTTGTAATTACTTTTCGCTTTTTCGGGCGTTCTATACTGCTTTAAATATATCAGCTCTCCTAGCTAATGAAAGCAGTGGGTGACTGCCGGGCAAATGGAGTTATCATAAACAGAATTGTTCCACCATATGTCTTTGGTATTGGTAGCAACCTATGCGTTTTAACACATCGTTTCCTTCCTTCTTTCTGCCTCAAGGTTCCTTTTGCCGTTGTCACGAATTTCTTAAACACCACATAGGTTTTTCTTCTTGTTTAATTATGCAGTAAGCTGCATGCAGTATTGTTTGAAGGTTAGTTCAGTACCCAATTTAAGTTCGAGCAAACATTGCCTTATCAACCACATATGCGGACATAGGTTGTCCTGCATGAGTATCCATCTCTTGACATACCTGCGCAACCTCATCAACGAATATTTGGTCTGCAATATGGTGATCTTTGTTTGTAGTGTAGGTGATCGTGTGCTCTTTGTGTACATTGTCCAAAGCGTCAAAGCCCTTATCACCATAAGCTAGGTGCTATTTCAATTTTGTTCCAGCTCCACAGAAATTGTAGCCAAAGATACAAACTTCTGATGGCAGATTCTCGAGAGTACTTGGTTGATAAATTTCCTTGCACTGGTGTCACACTACTGCATGGTTTGAGCTTTGCTTTTCGCATTACATAGTAATTTGCGAGTGGTCACCCAGCTGTTGAGCTTCGATGAGAAACTAAACCATTTCATCAAAGCCCTGTTCCCTCGACATCTTACGATCTGCTCTGAGGAACATAATGGGTTTAAAGCTTTCCCGTAGTTGGTTTGCGGCATCAATAGGTTTGTTCTTAATTCTGTGGTGAATAATGCGATTATACTTGCAATGATTTGTGGCTGTATGTTCAGACATTTGCACATACGTTGAAGATTAAGTTGCTTCCACATTCGGTATCTAATTGTCCAGTTCAACCATTTGGCAATACTAGCTTCCAAATGGGAGAATGTTGAATAGTGATTTATCCCACATCGTTCCAGTTCTGCTTTGAAATGCCTATCGTAAAATTCACTTCCATCATATGCCTCAAGGTTGTTGGGCAGTCGATTTAGTCCTGTGTGCAACAATTATTCAGAAACCTCTCAAACCTTTTTCCCTTTCTTTTCTTTCAAAGGTAAGGCCCAAGCGAAATTGGAGTGTGTGCCTGGAAGTGTGAGAATACAGTGGAAACCATTATTTGGTTATAAGTAGTCTTGTGTATCTAAGAGATCAGCCTGCCATGCATAATCAATTCCTCGTATCACTAGAAATATTATGCATGTGGGTCTGTAAAGCTCATGAACAACTCTCTCCACAATTACTCGACGATGCATATTTTTCTAAGCACAGGTAAGATCGATAATATTTTGTTGATGTAATTTGCATTCTTTTCACCAACTGAAGCTGTAAACAGTCGTAATCGATCTATCTTCATTTAGTTACCATAATTTATATACTTCAGAGGTAGATTGTTTAGTCTTTCTTGCTGAACTTCGCTTTTAGCTACACTATGTGGACCTGCTACTGCTGGTTTAGTTACAGTCCTATATTTGTCGCTCTATGAGACATCCATTCATCCTTTTGGGGTTTTACATGCGTTGGTCATGCTTATTATTGGACCACATGTTTTTATACTTTCAGGGTATATTTTTAACATTCGCCATTTTCAAAATTGTTAACATTAACAGCCTAGGCAATCTTCCACATTCCTTGTTCCCAACTCTTATAGCCTTCCTGGTTAAACATATTGAGCGCTTACCTAACAAATATGGTTTTGCCCTGATGACCACATATCTTTTAAGTCAGCATTCCTCCTCCTCCTCCTCCTCCTCTTTCTGCTTCAATCCATAGTCCATGACAGCTCTTTCAGCCTGTCAGTTACTGGCTTAAATATTACTGAGAGATAATGGTCTCATTGCAGTTGACCTAACTTCCACAAAAGTAACTCCGTTCAAATTGCCAGTTTTTAACATAACACTTTTTCGACAACATGTCGCAGTAAACCAAGCCATTGTTGGCTGATGTGGCCAAGCAGTTCTAGGTGCTTCAGTCTGGAACCACACGACCGCTACGGTCATATCTTGCCTCAGGCATGGATGTGTGTGATGTCCTTAGGTTGGGTAGGTTTAAGTAGTTCTATGTTCTAAGGAACTGATGACCTCAGATGTTGAGTCCCATTGGACTCAGAACCATTTGAACCATTTCTTAACTAAGCCATTTTTGTGACAGTTTACAACTTAGGTTTATTTTCAGACAATTGGTGGTGATGGGCATGAAGTGCCTTAGCTATCACATCGATATTCCACACATACGTTAGTTTTAAATTGACTCCTTTAATTTTCTCGTTGACACACAGTTCGTATTGCTGTATTTGAACATTCAAGACCTCAACATTCATAGCACCTCTCTTAACAAGACTTTCAGTTCCATTAATTTAGTGGTGTTTGCCTCCATTTTTTTGTCAAACCCACGTGCTTTGTGTCCTCTTAATGAATGTGCAACACATGTGCAAATTTTTACATAGTGTACAATATACTGACACAAGTGCGTTTTGGTGCATTGCCTTTTTGAAGAATCTTGTTCAAATTCTGTTTCTATTGACTCTCATTCAGTTTACTAGTTTCATCTGTAACCAGCAAGCTATGCTGAGAGTTACACCATCAGTCCTCAAATATAACGAATTCATTGAGTGACATGTCAGTTCCTACATGTGCATCGAAAATATGCTTTAAATTCAGATTGCCTGTTCGAAAGTTACAAGGTTGGTGTATTCCAGACCAACAGCTTTTGGATGCTTAAGTATGTCTCACTGAAATAAAATATATTGACTTGCATGTGACGAGCAAAGCAGAAATATCTGCAGATATCATGATTTCCCACAGAGATGTTGCTAAATAAGAATGTGCAGTTTTGTTTTACTTTTTCAGGTGGTGGAATATCAGTGCCTGTTAGTCCCTTAATTCCATGTAAAATCTCCTGCAGTAGCTGATGTTTTGAGTGAAACAGAGTTTTTGAAACATATATACATGCTCTTAAGTGGACTCCCACAGGATATGTCAACAGTGTAAAAACTTGATTATTTTCCACAGTATGAAGCACTTCTAATAACAGGAAGTAATGATCCATTCATCTCAGCTTCTCGTTCCTACCTTCATCATTGCAGGACCAGTCATTTAAAGACCCTTGGGGTGAGACTGTTTCGTCCACTTGGTTACGGTGGTAACTTTTTTGTTTACATTGAAATTGAGTTGTTTTACAAACTCTTCTTTACAGCTGAGTATATCAACAAAACTTAAATAAGATCGTAATTCAGTGCCTACATCTGGTTATGTTGAATCATACATTTACACTTCCATCAGTGCACAGAATTCATCATGGAGTCGAGCTATGGTAGTTTCTAATGAGTGGGGAGTTTGGCGAGCTATTGACAGTAGATTACTGCACAGTGTGTCGTAGAATTGGAGGATATGTGACTGCCATCTTTGCCAACACTCTAGCTCATCCTGTACTGCATTTCATTAAATGTTAAAAATCAGCTCCTGTAGATCTGTGCTCCCTCTGTTGTCAAATATTTTAACTGTACCAACTGAATCTCCTGCAGAGATGGTATGATCATTGGTAACATGAGGGGAGAGCGAACTTTTCTGTGGAACAAGGTTGAAATCTGGTTTGACACACTGCATGGTCAATTTCATTCATCCAAGGAGAATATCTTTGTTTTGTTGTTGTCTTCAGCCCATAGATTTGTTTGATGCAGCTCTCCATGCTACTCTATCCTGTGCAAGCTTCATCATTTCCAACTAAATACTGCAACCTACGTTCTTCTGAATCTGCTTAGTGTACTCATCTGCTGGTCTCCCTCTGCGATTTTTACCCTCCATGCTGCCCTCCAATACTAAATTGGTTATCCCTTGATGCCTCAGAATATGCCCTACCAACCGATCCCTTCTCCTAGACAAGTTGTGTCACAAATTCCTCTTCTCTCCAGTTCTTTTTAGTACCTCCACATTATTTACATGATCTACCCATTTAATCTTCAACCTTCTCCTGTAGCACCACATTTCGAAAGCTTCTATTCTTTTCTCGTCCTGACTATTTATCGTCCACGTTTCACAACCATACATAGCTACAATCCATACAAATACCCCAATAAAAAATATTTTAAAGAGATTGCGATCAAGACTGTTTTAAATTTTAATTTCAACTCTCAGAATCACCTGATTTAATTAGAGTACATTCCATTATCCTCGTTTTGCTTTTGTTGTTCATCTTGTAGCCTCCTTTCGAGACACTGTGTGTTCCGTTCAACTGCTCTTCCAGGTTCTTTGCTGTCTCTGACAGAATTACAGTTTCGTCGGCAAACCTCAAAGTTTTTATTTCTTCTCCATGGATTTTAATTACTATTCCAAATTTTTCTTTAGTTTCCTTTACTGCTTGCTGAATGTATAGATCGAATAACATCGGGTATAGGCTACAACCCTGTCTCACTCCCTTCCCAACCACTGCTTCCCTTTCATGTCCCTCGACTCTTAAAACTGCTATCTGGTTTCCGTGCAAATTGTAAATGGCCTTTTACTCCCTCTATTTGACCCCTGCCACCTTCAGAATTTGAAAGAAAGTATTCCAGTCAACATTGTCAAAAGCTTTCTCTAAGTCTACAAATGCCTTTCATTAATCTATCTTCTAAGATAAGTCGTGGGTCAGTATTGCCTCACATGTTCCAACATATCTATGGAATCCAAATTCATCTTCCTCAAGGTCGGCATCTACCAGTTTTTCGATTGGTCTGTAAAGAATTGGTGTTCGTATTTTGCAGCTGTCACTTATTATAATGATGGTTTGGTAATATTCATGCACGTCATCCACACTCGCTTTCTTTGAGATTGGAACTATAATATTCTTCTTGAAGTGTTTTGAGGGTATTTCGCCTGTCTCATACATCTTGCTCACCAGACAGTTTTGTCAGGGCTGACTCTCCCAAGGCTATCAGTAGTTCTAATGGAATGTTGTCTACTCGTGGGGCCTTGTTTCGACTTAAATCTGTCAGTGCTCTGTCAAACTCTTCACGCAGTACCATATCTCCCATTTCATCTTCATCCTCTTCCATTTCCATAATATTGTCCTCAAGTACATCGCCCTTATGTAGACCCTCTGTATATTCCTTCCACCTTTCTGCTTTCCCTTCTTTGCTTAGAATTCGGTTTTCATCTGAGCTCTTGACATTCTCACAAGTGGTTCTCTTTTCTCCAAAGGTCTCTTTAATTTTTCCTGTAGGCATATCTATCTTACCCCTAGTGATATATGCGTCTACATCGTTATATTTGTCCTCTATTCATCCCTGCTTAGCCATTTTGCACTTCCTGCCGATCTCATTTTTGAGACGTTTGTATTCCTTCTTGCCTGATTCATTTACTACATTTTTATATTTTCTCCTTTCATCAATTAAATTCAGTATCTCTTCTGTTATCCAAGGATTTCTACTAGCTCTCGCCTCTTTACCTACTTGATCCTCTGCTGCCTTCACTATTCCATCTCTCAAATCTACCCATTCTTCTTCTACTGTATTTCTTTCCCCCATTCCTATCAATTGTTCCCTTACGTTCTCCCTGGTTTAGTCAGTTTATCCAGTTCCCATCTTCTTAAATTCCCACCTTTTTGCAATTTCTTCATTTTTAATCTACAGTTCACAACCAATAGATTGTGGTCAGAGTCCACATCTGCCCCTGGAAATGTCTTACAATTTAAAACCTGGTTCCTAAATCTCTGTCTTACCATTATATAATCTGTCAGAAACCTTCCAGTGTCTCCAGACGTCTTCCAAGTATACAACCTGTTTTCATGACTCGTAAACCAAGTGTTAGCTATGATAAAGTTATGCTCTGTGCAGAATTCTACAAGGTGGCTTCCTCTTTCATTCCTTTTCCCCATTCCATATTCACCTACTACATTACCTTCTCTTCGTTTTCCTACTATCGAATTCCAGTCCTCCATGCCTAAAAAATGGTTCAAATGGCTCAGAGCACTATGAGACTCAACTTCTGAGGTCATCAGTCCCCTAGAACTTAGAACTACTTAAACCTAACTAACCTAAGGACATCACACACATCCATGCCGGAGGCAGGATTCGAAACCGCGACCGTAGCAGTCTTGCGGTTCCAGACTGTAGTGCTTCCATGCCTATTTAATTTTCGTCTCCCTTCACTATCTGAAAAATTTATATTATCTCATCATACATTCCTTCAATCTCTTCATCTGCGGAAGTAGTTGGCAAAAAAAACTTGCACTACTGTGGTAGGTGTAGGATTCGTGTCTATCTTGGCTACAATAATGCGTTCACTATGCTGTTTGTAGTAACTTACCCATGATGCGGCCGGCCGCGGTGGTCTAGCGGTTCAGGCGCTCAGTCCGGAACTGCGGGACTGCTACAGTCGCAGGTTCGAATCCTGCCTCGGGCATGGATGTGTGTGATGTCCTTAGGTTAGTTAGGTTTAAGTAGTTCTAAGTTCTAGGGGACTGATGACCACAGATGTTAAGCCCCTTGGTGCTCAGAGCCATTTGAACCATTTTTGAACCCATGATGCAATTTTTTTATTCATTATTAAACCTACTCCTGCATTACCCCTATTTTGTATTTATAACCCTGTATTCACCTGACCCAAAGCCTTGTTCTTCCTGCCACCGAACTTCACTAGTTCCCATTATATCTAGCTTTAACCTATCCATTTCCCTTTTTAAATTACCTAACGTACCTGCACAACATTGCACACTCCGATATGTAGAACGCCAGTCTTGTTTCTCCTGATAACTACGACGTCCTGAGTAGTCCCTGCCCAGAGATCCGAATGGGGGACTGTTTTACCTTCGGAATATTTTACCCAAGAGGACGTCATCATTTATCCATACAGTAAAGCTGCATGCCTTCAGGAAAAATTACAGCTGTAGTTTCCCCTTTCTTTCAGCCGTCCACAGTACCAGCATAACAATGCCATTTTGGTTAATGTTACAAGGCCTGATCAGTCAGTCATTCAGACTGCAATTACTGAAAAGGCTTCTGCCCCTCTTCAGGAACCATACGTTTGTCTAACCTCTCAACAGATAACCCTCTGTTGTGGTTGCACGTATGGAATGGCTAGCTGTATCACCGAGGCAGGCAAGCACCACCCCACCAACGGCAAGGTCCATTGTTCACGGGGGGGATATTACTTTGTCATCACTCAATTGATGGTTTTCAGGTAATGCCACTTATTAGAACTCCCTTTTTGATATTACAATGACACTAACATGCTTACACCCACTGGTATTCAAACAGTAGGTTTGATTGGACAGCATTATGTTGACACCAGGTGCCTGCTGCTGCAACGACTTCACTTTTCCCTGAAGGAAAGCACATAGTGTTAGTTATAAGCTTATTTGCGCATTTTCTCTGTTCATCAGCATCAGCATTAATACTTAAATTGGCTCACAACAGGGACTCCTGATGCATGACTTGGCATCCTTATTCTTTGTTGTTTGTCACGACAGAGCAAATTATTTATCAATTGCTGTAAGTATATTTTCGTGACATCTACTATCATTATAGTTACAATTGTAATGTTGTTCTTGTTGCTACTTAGCTTCAAATCCTGTATTTTGTGCACATTTGTGTATTCATCAGGCACATTTATACGCTTTAGTAACTGTGTAGTGCATTGAACCACTGTCTGCAGTGAATCATTCGTTTTGTGTTACTTGCAGTACTTAGATCTCCCAATCCAGTGGTAGCTCTCATAGTAGCAGCAATAGCACATCAGAGTACTGTGGGCTGACTCATGTTTTCATAAGAAGCGACTTATTTTAAATTTTGTCAGTGTTCCTTACCTTCAACTCCTATATTTCGCATATGTCTGTGTATCTACCATGCCAACTCTGGTATGGACAGATATAGTAATTGCTGTGTTCAGATGTGAATCAAGTTTGTGATTCTTCGCTCACAGCTCCAGGAAGTGTTGTCCACCAATTGGTCCACTGCTGCAGTCATATTGGGTACTGCCCACACTGAGATTGACCTCTCAGTTGTGGTGGAGTGGGAAGTCATTCAAGTGTGTGGGTGGCAGTGAAAGAATTTCCATGTTGCTGATCGAAGAGCCTGCTAGGTTCGTCTGATGAACAGGTTTGGGAGCTGTCTGTGGCTGATGAAATCAATGAGCCAGATGAAGTCGCGTGCCATGTTCCAGAGGAAGCCTCTCAGTGCAAGACTGAACCTTCACAGAGGGTAGTATTACTGGTACTTGGAATCTCCGATGTTAGGTGTGTAATGGCGTCATTTAGAGATAAAATTGCATAGGAGGGGAAGGAATCCAATGTGCATTCTGTGTGCATACTGGGTGAAGTCTTTATAGGTTAGAAATGGGTACTTCCGAATGCCATGAAAACCATGGCATAGCCAGCTGTAAGTGGTGACTCACATTGGTGGTAACAATACAGATTGGGTTCCATAAGTACTGCGACCAATGTCTTTCTGACGCAACGGTACACCACAGCATGTTGTAACCTGCTGGGCTAAGTGGATGGGGGTGTTAGCTTCAAAACGCTCTTTGTCTCATTCGGTTGCAAGCTCCCGGAGAGTCAGGAGGTGCGTTCCTGTCAACCCCATTTTGAGTTTATGTAACATGGCACAATGGATCATTCTGTAGAGGAACGGTACACTATCAGATTTTACGTTAAACTTAGGAAGTCCGCCACCAAAACGTTTCCATTACTTTAGCATGCCTTTGGGAATGATTGCTTGTCCAAATCGTAACTTTTCCGATGGCACAAGTCGTTCATAGAGGGCCGAGAGGAGATCACCGACGAACCTCGCAGTGGATGGCCATCAACCGCGCGAGTCGACGAAAATGTGACACGTGTGTGCTTGTGTGAACTCTGACAGACAGCTGAAACTTCAATTGATAGCACAAACTTTAAACTTGTCAAAACCAACTGTTTCCCGCTTTTTGACCGAAGATATGAACATGAGAAAGATGTGTGCCAAATTTGTCCCAAGAACACAAGCACAGGGCCGAGAAATGTTGGAAATGTTTGAAAATGGTCCTCAATTTTTAAATTCAGTTATCACTGGTGATGAGTCGTGGATTTTTGAGTACGATCTCGAGAGAAAAAGGCAGAGTTCAGAGTGGCACACCCCATCATCGCCCCATCCCAAGAAGGCACGCATGAGCAAGTCCCAGATCAAAACCATGCTCATTGTCTTCTTGGGCGTCAGGGGCATTGTCCACCACGAATTCGTACCTACCGGGACTACAGTGAACTCTGCTTTCTACTTGGAAGTGCTCAAAAGACTGAAAAGGAGGGTCTCGCGCTGCGGAAGCGACAGCAAGAACACGTGGAAAGTTCACCACGACAACACGCAGAGTCACAACGCCTTCATTGTAAAAGACTTCCTTGCCAGGACGAAGACCCCATTGGTTCCCCAGCCTCCCTACATTCCTGACCTGGCTCCTGCTGACTTTTTTTTTTGTTTCCTTGGTTAAAAGGAGTCATGAAAGGAAAACATTGGAACACGATTGAAAGCATCTAGGTGCATGTTTCATCAACTCTAAAGGACATTCCGGGAAAGATATTCCAGGATGCCTTCCAGGCATGGAAACACCGCGCTCCAGAAGTGTATTGACGCAAGAGGGTGCTATTTTGAAAATTTTTTATTATTTGTATGAATATATTCAATAAATGATTTTTTTATGAATTTGGTCGCTTTTCTTATGAAACGCAACTTATATGTGCCACATTGGATTGGAAGAGGTTCTGTCTGATTTCAGCGCTAGCTAATAAAGACTGCTATTCTTGCCTGCGAGATGAAGGTGGAGCTCACCATCATGGGCTGAACTGAAGGTGGTTATTTCATATAGAGTGGAATGAAGGTCTGAATCAGAGTCCCAGACTGTTCTGCAACTGTGTAGGTTGCAGATTTCTCGACTAGCGCCAAAAGGTGGTGGATTTACAGATTCTGTTAAATGGGTCAGGAGTCAACTACAGAAAGGAAGCAGTTCCACGAGTATAGGGGACGTGTAGAGGAGACTGGGCTTTTTTAGGTGAGAGGGTCTCAGATAAGTGCAGAAAGGGCTTCAGTTTCAAAGGCTGAAACTAGAACACCAAAAGAGGGTAGATACAACCACAATAAGTATTGTAGTTGTAAATTGTGGTAGTTGCATTATAAAAGAATCAGAGCTCAAAGCGGTAACAGAAAACACGGAACCTCAAATCCTTGTACGTATTGAAATAAGTTCAGCTGAAATTTTTCAAGAGACCTAACCATGTTCCCAAAGAATGGATGAAATTCAGTTATAGTGTTCATTGCTGTTCGAAGTAGTTTACCTTGTAATGAAACTTAAGTAGATATTCCTGTGAGGTAGTACAGATAGCAATCAATGAAAAGTTCCGGGCTGGGAGGCAATGGTCTATCTGTAATTCGTTGCCAACTGTGGGCAACATCTTCGGAGGTGAGTCAACGATGGCTGCCAGGCCATGGATTTCCCGTTTATATAGAGGACACCAACATAAGTCACGTGGGGCCGACTGTAAGTCTGTCTCTGACTAACGTCATTCTCGGTTTAATGTAATAGATCGCCACATCGTTGGTGCAAAGGTGACTGCCATATCCTGTCTAACTTTAAGCCGTCCTCTTTTGCATTGAAATCATTGTGGTGTTCCTGAATCTATGTAGCTTCCCTATACATATGTGCATAATAATCGATGTCCTGGCCAGCACGCTTTTCTCATTAAATTTTATTTCATGGTCGCCATCTTTAAAAACATGTTCTGCTACAGCTGATTTGTCGGTATATCGCAGTCGACAGTTCCTTGTGTGTTCAGTTTAGCAGGTATTGACACTTCTTATCGTTGTCCCAGTATAAACCTACGCACAGCCACACGGAATTTTATACACATCAGGTGTTGCTAAGAGGTGTCGTGCATCTTTCGCCGATCTTAAATTCTCACTAGTCTTTTCAATAAAATTCTTCTGGGTTTGAGGTTGCATTGTCAACTATAAAATTCGAACGTTTCGGCGACTGTTGCAAGGAAGGCGTCTTGAAACAGTCGCCGAAACGTCGGAATTTTATAGTTGACAATATGGCCTCAAACCCAGAAGATTTTTATTGACTGTGACAAGGGCCGTGGAAGCCTACGTTTACACTCACTAATCTTGTGTGTGGGTCTAAAAATTGTTTCAACTTGAAACTTTGCCAGAAGTTTCCCAATAGTTTTCGTAATATTGCAAATAAATGGAAGAAAAACTTTTCCAGCTGACAGCTGTTCTTGCTGAATGTTGTCACACACTTTTCTTCTGGGATGAAGTGCTCGATCTGTCTCGTTGTCAGAGTATTCATTTTTCTTAACAACCGTTCGCAAATGATTTAGATCATCTTGCAAATAAACTGGCTCACAGATCTTATTAGCTGTGTCCACCAGTCTTTTAATGACGCCTCTCTTCTGCCTGGGATGATGGTTCGAATCCCTATGGAGGTAATGGTGATGTGTGTTTCTTTTTTATATACTTTATGCCCTCGACTCCAATCTGCCCGTTTAATTACTGATACATCCAAAATATTTAGTGGTCCATTTCTCTCTTTCTCCGTAGTAAATTGTATATTTGGATTAATGCTATCCAGATACACCGTGAAACCATACAATTCCTCTTTACTGTGATTCCATACCACAAAATTCTCATCCACATACCAGTACCACTTTAAAGGTCGTTTACTGCCAGACTGCAGCACCTGCTGTTCAAAAAAAGCCATGAAAAGATTGTAGTCCAGTGAAACTGTCAGAAAAAAAGCCTGTACCTTGCAAAAGGTGGGGTAGATTATTTTATTTTTTTAACTCGTTCATATTGTTGGAAAGGTTAGAAAACCAAGTTTTTCCAACAAAATTTCTCGTGGGAAAACATTTTGCAGTCAAAAAACTTCAGTTTTTCAAAATATCTCATTTTCATTTGCTCCTATCGCTTTGACGTCTATTTTCTTTTTTAAAGAGCACAAAATTGTCTAGAAATGGGATTCTTACCAATTTTTTTCCACTCCCAGTATCTAAGGCGCTACAGCGCGTCAAAAAATACCAATTTTTCAAATTTCTAGCAAAGTGGAATATTACCTAATTTTTGAACACTGTTATTTCAGTTTCTATTTCTGTAGTATAAACATATTAGTCATGTTATTCTTTGGATTTTACCATCTCACTCTGCTTCAGGGCCAGGACAAACAGCATCATATTCAGTAACTACAAACACATTCACGTCGGATTGCGTGAAGTTTGTGTTACAATATGCAATACGATTGGATGCAGGTGCCGTACAATTTCTACAGTTGATTGACGTTAATGATCAGTTATAAGAAAAAGTAAGTAGGAATTGTTCGTTAGCGGACAAAAGCGTATTTATTCTTTGGCGGGCGGAAGGCGATTATCTCTGGTGATTGTTCACAGCACGCTGACTGCTATTAGCACACAACAATAAGGGTCCTACAGTTTGGAGTCGCTTCCATTCAATATATGTTGTGGTGCTGAAAATGAGTATGTCTGACATGAATTTGTTTCATTTACGAAAATACTGTGGTGAGTGGTGGACGCAATGTTAAAAAGAAAGGACTGAGCACACTTATCGATTGTAGTGCTAAATGCAGGGAGTCTGCCCACACCCATTTTTTGAAAACGCCCAGTGAAGTTATGGTGCATGAAGCATGCTACAAGAAGTACATTGAGAGAATGATAGCAGCTAGCCTTAGACATCCTCAGGAACCAACAGGCGTGCTACGTCGGTCGCAGGAAAAAGTCAGTTCAATTTCGAAGAGAAATGCTTCTTATGTGCAAAAGGGAATTCTGAAGACTTTTTAACCAAGCAGTTAAGATTGCCATATGCCAAACGAAATTTTGTTTACAAAGTAATGAAATTGGAAGTGCAATCGACAGTATTACAACATGCTAAACGACGTTGTGATGAATTTGGTCAACAAGTGATAGAGCGGATTCAAAATGTAAATGATTTGGTTGCTGCAGATGGGTGGTACCACAGATTTTGCTACAGAAAGTTCTTTCACTGTGTTTCAGCTACTGGACAGAAACGAGATTACCGACCTGCAACACAAGTAGATGAAGGCATAGAGGCTATATTTGCCTACCTGGAAACCAATATGGAAGAATGTCAGTTTTCTATGGACGATCTGTTAGAGCAAATACCCACATCACCTCGTCCTGATATTCGAACTGTCAAGGCTCGCCTTTTCTAGAAATATGGTGACGATGTGGTGATAGCTGAAACAGCTTCAAAGCCAGCAGTCGTATGTTTCAAGAATGTTGGGCACCAACTACTCAGTGAAAATTGGTACACCAAAAGAAATTCAGATCCTCAGCAAGAAAGACTACGAATCGTCAAAGCAGCTGCAAATATCAGACGATATAAGATCAGTAGTGTACGATGTAAAACAGTACCCTCCCTCAGATAATTTTTTATATGATGTAGAGTCGTGTCATACCAGAATCTGTAAGATTGCCCTTTGAAACTATAATTTTGAAACACAAGCGGTCTCCCAGAAAATGGAGGAAAATGTGATTCTCTTGCTCATGCACTCATAAGTCCTGCGAGGCCACGTTCATTTATTTCATCACTTTCGACTGATATTAGTGCATACTTGTACTGGAAGTTTGGCTCAAAACATCTCATCCAGGTTTTGTCTTCCCTTGGCTTTGCAGCATCTTATACGGAAGCTGCCCTATTGGAAGTGTCTTCAATCCTTCAGCTTGACAACGAAAGACAACGAAGTGACGCATTTTGCCAATTTGTGTTTGATAATGCAGATTTCAATGTAAACACCCTAGATGGAACTGGTACTTTTCATGCAATGAGAGGTATAATGTGTGTTACTCCTAATGATGCATTGCTTCCTCAGAAAAATATTAAAAAGTTGAATCATCGTCCGTCAGCTCAACTTGTTAGTGAAGGCGGAAAAAATGACATACAGACATTCCACAGAACACAAGTTGGTG